>NW_012106019.1:21432-63042 GCF_000951045.1 Mandrillus leucophaeus | reverse complement strand
TTATTAAATGTAAAACATAATAGCCTTAGTGATCACTACAGAGAAAAAAATCCATGAAACCTGTAAATGGGTATCAAACTATGCTGGATGCTGTACATGGCAAATTGCCTAATGATGCAATTCCGTATTTTCTATCCTGAGAAACAGGATTAAAACCAGGACAATCTAATTACTGTTTGGTCATAAGATAATTCTGGAAATTTTCTAAGTAAAATATGCATATTTTTCTTCTTCTGGTTCTCATTGATGTTTGAGGTGATTACATTCACAAGGGAGAGGATGCCTGATCCAAGAATAGTTTTAAGGGGAGGTAAAGTACCACATGAAAAAGATTAAAAGCAGAGATAACTAGAAAGGTTGTTTTAACCAAGAAACAACTTCTTTTCTAATTCTCAATTTCCTTTCAAGGCCTTCTTTTGCTCAGAAAATGTAATATCCCTCATCCCACAGTTAAGACAAAAATCAATAGAAACCTTAGGCAGTTATTTGTTATCTTATAAAGTTCAATGTCATTAAGTTTTCACCCAGAGCCTTCTGTAGCCAATTCTGGCATATGGAGTCATTTAAGGGTAAGATAAGTATTCCAGGAATTTGTAGGAAGATAGCAATACATGAAATAATATCAGTATTCATTCACCGATTTATTTATTCAACATACATTTATTGCTACATATGTTAAGAACATAGTAGTGAATAAAACAGACCTTCACTCCATCCATCAAATTCACGTCCTCATTGAGCTTATTCTATAGAGGGGAGAAATATAATAAATAATTAAAATACAAAGGATATCAAATATTGATATGAAGAAAAATAAAGCAGAGAGAGGTGATAAGGAGTGTCAGGTGGTGGGAAACTTAGTTGTTTGCTATTTTAAGTAGAGTGGACTGGAAGGCCTCAGTGAGAAGCTGTTATTGAGTGGAGATCTGAAGAAAAGGAGAGAGGGACACTTGGGAATGAACATGGGAAGAAGGGTTCAGCCAGAAGAAACTGCAAGGGCAAAGACTCAGGAGAAGCATGGAGGCCCAGGTTGTTACAGTGCAGGTAGTGAAGGGGAGAGAAATTCAGATATATGTTGGGTATCTGCATAAATGCAAGGAAGTGAAGTCAGAGAAATGAGCAGGGCCAGGACCTAGAGTCCATTTTGAGTACTATAGTTTTCCCCAACAGAGAGACGGGTTTTGAGCAGAAGAAAAGCAAAATCTACTTTATGTTTTAGCATAGTCATTTTGATGTTTTGACAAGAGAGTATAGGGGTCATGGAAGAAGTAGAAAGATCATTAAGGAGACTATTGCAAAATCTAGGTGACAGATAATGAATGGTGGTTTTGACTAGGGTGGTAGCATGGAGGTTCTGGGAAGCATCAGATTTTGAATATACTTTGCAGGTATCTCTAAAAGGATTTGCTGAGGAATTGGACACAAGGTGTGGTAGAAGACGTCAAAGGTAATTTTTCACTTACCATTGACACTGAGTGACAGTTGGTCCCACAGCTCTTCTGCCCCTGCTCAGTCTCTTCCTTCACTTCTTCCAGTTCTTGCCCAGATGGGTAAGTACAGCTCTGGCAAAGGCTACCAGCTTTTTCTGCAGGTAACCAGTGTCATTGAAGTTAGATGCAATGAGAGACAGATGAGTGTTTCCATTGATCTATGTGCTTCCTAGCTGTCCTTGATCATCCCTGCTTTCAGTCTTTCTTTCAGATTCCAGTCCTGCTGACCTACAACAGTGCAGTCAGGTCCATCAACAGATACAGAGGCAAAAAGCCTTCCATTAAAGCCTTTACCTGCAATGACACATGCATAATGTTTAATCCCTATCATAAAGAGCTTCTTCCATATAATTCATGATTTTCTGGATGCAATGATCTCCTGCATTTGTTATTCTTTTTTGTCCAGATTCTTGGTCCTGCTTAACTGGACTACAGGCCTTGGTCTTCCTGTTGATTTAATATTTCATCATTTTGGACATTCATGATACTTTCTATAAATGTTATATTTTATTATAGAATCAATTATCACATTTTATTAATGTTAAGAGTATCTGTATGAATGTTTAACCATTCTGGCTTAGATTGTAGAACTCTGACATTAAAACTTGATAAAAACTTTGTCAATTAGTTGAGTGTAGAAGATTTTTGTGAAGCAGTTAAAATTCTATTGAGCTGAAAATTGACATCACGAACTACCATATGATCCAGCAATCTCACTTCTGGATATATATCTAAAAGAATTCAAAGTAAAGTCTCAAAGATATATTTGCACACCATTATTCACCATAGCACTATTCTCAACAGCCAAGAGGTGGAAGCAAAGCAATTATTCATCAATGGAAGAATGGTGAAAAATGTGATATATTCATATAATGGAATCTTATTCAGCCTCAAAAAGGAAGGAAATCCTGTCACATGCTATAATATAGATTAATCTTGGAAACATTATGCTAACTGAAATTAGTCAGTTACAAAAAGGCCAGTATTGTATGAATCCATTTATATGAGATATCTAAAGTAATCAAATTTCAGCCTGGCCAACATGGTGAAACCCTGTCTCTACTAAAAATACAAAAAAATAACCAGGTGTGGTGGTGAGCACCTGTAATCCCAGATACTTGGGAGGCTGAGACAGGAGAATCACTTGAACCCAGGAGGAGGAAGTTGTAGTGAGACTAGATTGCGCCATTGCACTCCAGCCTGGGCAATAGAGTGAGACTCGGTCTCAAAAAATAAATAAATAAATATAAAATAAAGTAATCAAATTTATAAAAACAAAAAATACATTTGTCATTACCAGGGCCTGTGGGGAGGAGGGAAAGGGAAATTATCATTTAATGAGAAAAGAGTTTTAGTTCTACAAGATGAATAATTCTGGAGATACGTTTCACAACAATGTGAATTTACTTAACACTACTGAACAGTACACTTAAACATGGTTAAAATGTAAATTTTATACTGTGGGTTCTTTGTTACAATGAAAACTAAAATAAGTAAAGTTAAAATAAAAAATTTAAAAAGGGAAGAAAATTCTGACACATGCTACAACATAGATGAACCTTGAATCTATTATGCTAAGTACAATAAGTCATTCACAAAAGAACAAATACAGTCATGTATTGACAACGGGGGATACATTTTGCAAAATGCAGCGTTATGCAAATTTCATCATGTGTACTTACACAAACCTAGATGGTATAGCCTATTATACACCTAGGCTATATGGTATAGCCTATTGCTTCTAGGCTACAAACCTGCACAGTTGGTTACCACTGAATACAGTAGGGAATTGTAACACAATGGTAATTGTTTGTCTATTTGCACATATCTAAACATAGAAAAGATACAATAGAAATATGGTATTATAATCTTATGGGACCACTGTAGTATACACTATTAGTCATCTATTAGTCATTGACTGAAATGTCATTGTGTGGCATATGACTGTACTCCATGATTCCAGTTATATGAAGTAACTAGAGTAGTCGAATTCATAAAGACAGAAAGTAGAGTGGTACTTGTCAGGCAGCGGGGGGAAAAGGGGTGTGGGAGTTATCATTTAATGAGTTTAGAGTTTCAGTGTGGGATAATGAAAAGTTCTGGAGATGGATGGTAGTGATGTTTGCACAACAATGTGAATGTACTTAATGTCACTAATTGTATACATGAAAATGGTTAAAATGGCACAAAACATTAATGCAGAACATCTAAAAGTCAGCCCTAGACCATAGTGTCCAGAGGGGAATCTTAGTGCAGGAAATGCTATGAAAGATGAAGGAACCAGTAGAGAAATCATAACACCCACTGCTATAGCTTGGGCCTGATGACATGAAAAAAAATTTGCAAGACTAAGGTTGATCTGTTGAGACATCATCATAAAATATTAAGAATGTAGCAAATAGGCCAGAAGTACAGTATAGCCTATTCTTAAATAATTTCTATAGTTTAGTCTGTAAAAATTTTAAATATTATTTAAGTATTTACGCCTTAATGTTACTTAGAAAGGTTAGAGCCATAGAGTACTCCTTTTAGATTACTTTTTATAGATCTTTCAAAGTTTCACAGTTGAAGAAATCAAGGTATAGGAGAAGTAAAATAAGTGGCCCAGGACCACATTTCTTGTTAATACCACAGCAACCCACACCTGGGTTTCTGATTTCTTGGCTGGTGTTTTTTCTACTATAGCCACTGCTGCTCTCTTTTGTTTTTAATATATAAATTTATCACTGCTAGTCTTATCCTTCTACCTACAGATAGACTAACTCTAGAGCTATAATTGTTTCCAAATGGTCATTGTCCCTTTACTCCATAGTTAAAGAGTTCTGGCTGTACCAATGACCATCTTGTTGGAGGGTACGCTTCCTAACTTTCCTTGCATCTAGGCACGGCCATATGATTAAGCTTTGGCCAATGGGGCATGCATATATGACTCTTGTGTCACACCTAGGACTAGGTCTACCAAGGATTGAGCACCTGCTTCCTTCATCCCAGTTACTCCTTCCTGGCTGTCTGGATCTTGGACTTGGTGGTGGATCAGCTTGCCCCCATAGAGGATCCTACCAAGTGCTGGAGCAATAAGATAAAAGAAACTGGAGTTTCCTAGGCAACTTGGTTGAGCAGAGTTTCCTGCCCTTTATCAATTTGAATGTTTATACAAAATAAAAATAAGTTTTCTATCTCATTTAGGCCAGTGTTGTTTTGGTATTTGATAAAATAGCCAAGACAATATCCTACTTAATGCAGTGGATTTAATTTTCCAGGGCAGTTGCAACTTCAAAAAATAGTATTCTTTTCTTCCCACAAACTTGGATACATTCAAAAAATTTCAGCTAGATCAACTATTTAAATTTCATCTCTTTGATGCCACTTTTACCCTGAGTTAATTAAGAAACAACACAAAACAGGACACTCTATTGGATAACATTTTCTTAATATTTGGGGAAAATATGCTCAGATAGTCACAAATTCATGCCCAAACTCATATTTAATTATAAGCCTAGACTTGGGAAACAACAAACCAACCCAAAACACACAGACAAAACAAACAATAAGCTAATCACCAAGATTATCTTGGCAACTTGTGTGTCCCTCTAGGATGATCATTCTCTCCATTTTATTTCCTCTTGACCCTCCAGGACATATCCTACATCCCTCATGGAGATGCATACATAATCAAAGACCACCTTGTATGAGCTCTGCCAGGGAGAATCAAGTCAATCCAAGTTTAATCTAAAGGGTTTAAGGATCAGCAATGGAATTTTTGGAATTTGTAAAGAAGGAAGGGATATTATGAGTTGCCTACAAAATCCACTACTTGAACTTGCCTCTTTTGCCAGTATTGTATGTTTTCCTCACCACACCAGCTTGGTGGCAACACTAGAGGTATAATAAGTAAAAGTCACATGAAATTTCTCTAGCTCTTGGCACTTACCTGAGATTGTGGAACTTGTAACTCCTTTGACTGTCTCCTGTGGTTCTTTCTTTTTCTTTTTTACTTTTTTTTTTTTTTGAGACTGAGTCTCACTCTGTTGCCCAGGCTGGAGTGCAATGGCACGATCTCAGCTCACTGCAACCTTCGCCTCCCAGGTTCAAGCAATTCTCCTGCCTCAGCCTCCTGAGTAGCTGGGACTACAGGCGCATGCCACCTTGCCTGGCTAATTTTTGTATTTTTAGTAGAGACGGGGTTTCACTATGTTGGCCAGGATGATCTTTATCTCCTGACCTCGTGATCCACCCACATTGGCCTCCTAAAGTGTTGGGATTACAGGTGTGAGCCACCACACCCAGCATCCTGTGGTTATTTTTAATGGAACTCTTCATGCCTGAATCCAGTTGTGACATATGAAAGAGTTTTCTCATCCTCTGACTATTAAGATAAGTATGTGACTGCCATTTGTGTTGGTAGAAACTCCAGGGGGTGACTTGTGTTTGAATTTTGGCTCTTTCTTTTATCCACTGGGTGATGTTTGCAAGTTTTTTAATCTCACTGAGCCTTAGTTTCCTTGTCTATAAAACAGAGCTTGGGAAAGTGTCAAATGAGATAATTTTGTCAAGTTGTTACTATAAAGACTTGCCACATACTCGGCACTCATTAAATGATCTTATGATTGTTGTCACCCTTGTGACCTGTTATACTAAGAGTCCTTGATGCACCCTGAAGCTCTAGTCTGGCTTCCCACTTCTTTTCAAGGCATTGCAGCCTGTAATACTATAGTGTTTGCTATGGAGAACAGTGCTGCCTCTGGTGGTTCTAGGTGCTGAATGAGCACTGCTCTCTCCTGACGCCTCACAAAGTCAGATAGTGATGGCACAGCACTGTACTGAAACCCCAGCCCAAGAAAAAATGAGCAACTTTGCGCTGTGCATCTCAGTTTCCTTTTTAATCTACAGTCTCTTACTAGTTGGACTTAGGAAAAAGAAGACGTTACTTTGCAACATTTTCTATCCATCCTCTCTAACTATACTAGCTAAACTAAATGAAAAGGAAATAGTCTAGAACAATGCTTCATAAACTTTTTCACATCATGACAGATAGAAAACAGTGGTATTTGTATAGGCAATTTGGGTAAATGGCCATGCCCCCCTATGACTATAAATGATCCAGGAACTTCAACTGTCACAAGTTCTGTTCTTCAGCCATCCCCAGAGCTGAAGGTATCAGTATCTTGACCCATCCACGGTATAGCAGTAGGGTTTACCCAGAACTGAAGGCTTCTCTGAGATGCGAAATCGTCATTGCTAAAACTAGGCAAGTCCTAGGTAAACCAGGACAAGTTGGTCACCCTATGTGCCAGTTGGAAAGCTCTGGACTAGACTATAGCCTGTACTTGGTTGAGTCAATGGAGGAAATGAGTGGATAATGAAACATGGATAATCTAGACAGGATGGCTGAATTCACACTGGAAAGGGAAGAGAATTGCTGGTGGAAGCAATCTGGAAGGGGAGAGAAAATGGGCCAAGAAGTTTCAGATGCCTTTGGGAATGCATTTTAGAGAGACTGCCTTTTGTGGGGAGATTAGAATGGAGCAAAAAGAGACCTTGAGAACAGATGTTTTCCAGTTATTTTGAGGTCCTAGCCCCTGTTAACATGACTGGGTCTCATGGTGGCTTAGTTTAGTACAGGTAACTCCGGGAATTAGACATCAGGCCCCGAGAACTAGGTCAGGGGTTATCTGAGGATAGGCTGTGTGAATTTCTCGATACTGCTTTTCTTTCTGACATTGAAACGTTTTCTTTCTTTTCTTTTCTTTTTTTTTCTTTTTCCCAGATACTTCCCTGGGAAAGAATCATTTTCTTTAAATCAAGTTTGTGTCATTGATTCTCACTTTCCTGGCAACAGAGCATTCTTTCTCAAGATAGTCCTCAGTCCGATAAGCAAATGAATTCCTGTAACATCTGCTTTACTCATCTGGTGTCGGAGTCCCAGCTGTGTTACAGCTTAGGTGCATAGTGGACACTGTGGGTTCACGTTGTCAGCCACTTTTCTGACACTTATTACTCTGCCAAAGCTCAGTCTTTGCTTCACAAATTAAAATGCAGCATTGAGACTTTAAAAGGTCTTATTAACTTCCTATAAGTTTAAAGTATTTCAGTATTCTTTATAGTTTTTCCCTTTTCCTAACTATAGTATTCCTCCTTTCATCAAAGAAAGGAATTATTGAACAATCAATCAATAATTATGATTAAAATTGTGTTGTGATTAAAAATACATTCTGCCTTGTTTCTCTTTACTTATGATTTTAGTGATGTTAGTCAGGGGTACTGCAGGAAGGGTGAGCTAACAAGCTTTCAGTAGGCCTAATATTCTGCCAGGCCATTTCTTCCCAGCAGTTCACTCCTGGGTTATGCAAGAAAAAGTTGCACATGGTCAACACTAAATAGTAAACTTGGCAGTGGCAGCTGTCAAAATGATTTGTAAAGACTTAGGTCCTGGAAATTAGGTTGTTCTTGCTGTGGTTTTCTTTGTGGCACTGTAAGATTTATTGAATGTAGTTAATGCACTCAAATTTTTCCTCCTTCAGGAGTTGGTTGTTGACATTAAGTTGAATGGAGAGGTAATAATTTAGGAGACAACAATAGAATTTAAGCATCCTTGACAAAGACCTGTGTTATTGTCAAGCTGAGGTGAAAAGACAAAGGGGAAAATTTAAAGCAGGGAGCAAAGGAATGTGAACATACTTAAGAAGGAAGGAGTAACATATCTCACATTCAAGGAGAAGGGGTAGAAAGCAGCTCTTTGAGAGTATGACAGAAAAGATCTTGGAGCGTTAGTTGACAGTAAGTGGAAGGGAAGTCAGGACCTATACTGCCTCTGTTCCTTAATGTGCTAGTTTCTCTCTCAATGTGTGAGTTTAAGTTAACAAGGCCAGTTCTGAATCTCCAGTGGAACACTGAAGATGGCTCCTTAGCCTCTGCTGAAACGGCCCTGAGTACTTTCATGTTGGCTGGGAATGTTTCCCCAACAGCTTTGCGTTCTCCAATTCTTCCATAAAGGAAGTAACAAGTAATAACTCCCTCTCCCACCTGGTTTGCTTATTCCAGAAAAATATTTTTTGGGGGGTGTAATTTGACAAAGTGGAGTTGGAAAGACCTTTGTCCTCTGATAAAAGGCAAATCCCCAGGAAAGGAAATTCATCCATTCTCATTACTCATTTATGTAGAGTTTTAATGTGAAGAAATAGTAGATCATTTCCTGGGAGCTGGCTGAGAGGGTGGGGAGAGAGATGGCAGCATGAGGAGAGGGCATCGGGACAGGAAAGGAGAAAACAAACTCTTCCAGGAGGCAAGCTCTGCCTGATGTTCACTTTTGCCAGCCTCCTCTGCCTGAATTAAAACAAGAACTTTTGGAATTCTCCCAAGTGTTTTCCTGCCTTCATTTTAGCTTGGTCATATCTTTTGCATAGCTCTCTATAGATTAGACTTGGTTTCAAAATGGTATTCTAAAATGATTAAATGTTTAAAATAATGTAGCACAAATGTATTTGTCTCCAGATACCACAAGGAAACTAGTTTTTGTGGGGTTCCCAAACTTTTCTATGTAGAAGAGTTAGGCCAATGTGTTCTCAGAAATCTCTGAAATGTTACCAAAGGAACATGCACTCACCCAAACTTGCAGGTCAAGGAAAATGCAGGAGAATCAAGTTCTAGAAAGGGCAGAACTAATTATTGAGGGTGGGGAGGTAGGTATGCTATTAATACTTCATGTGAATGATGGAGAAGAAGCAGGCAGATTTCCCTTGGCTGGGCAGAGTTTCTGGTATTGGGTTCTTTATTCAACTGTTATAAATATTTTCATTTGTCTAGTAGGGAAGAGAGAGTAAAAGAGGGAGGGAAATTTGAAGACAGAGTTAGGGTGAGGCCATAGATGACATATGACTTACAAATTCTCTTTTGGACTTATTATGGGAAACTAGAAATAGTTTGTGGGGCCTGTGGTCAAACATAATTTCCTCAGAGATGCTTTAGATTAGAAGCAATGCCAGAATGAAAAGGGAACCAGAATGAAAATGTTTAATAATTCTTCCTGTTACGAAAAGTCCTTTTTCATATTTATCTTAACTAACTTTAGAGAAAGTATCCTATTCTTCTGTAAAATTCATTCTGTTTGGGTGTTTCATTTTTGGAGGACTCCAGTTCTCTTTCATCCAGTCAGTCAACCAGACAATCATTCGTTCAAAAAATATTTGAGTGCCCACTGTGTGGTGCTAACCCTGGAGAAACCAAAATGAATGAATGAAAAACAGTCATTGCCCTTAACGTAGAGCCTAAAAACAAGCCCACAGTCTTTCTTGGGGAGATATTCAAAATCAAATGAATTATGACAATATTGGATGAAAACAGGTGACATGGATCATTGTAGGCTTAAAAGAGACAGTGATGAAATCTTTGGTACATTAGAAATGTCTTCATGGAGCAGAGTCAAAGCTGAATCTTGGATAAAATGGAGTTCACCAGGGGGATAAAGGTGGACATTCCAGACAGAGAGCATTGTAGAAAGCAGCAGTCCACAGCCAGGCATGGTGATGGGTGCCTGTAGTCTCAGCTACTCGGGAGGCTGAGGCAGAAGAAAAGCTTGAACCCGGGAGGCGGAGCTTGCAGTGAACCGAGATTGCACCATTGCACTCCAGCCTGGGTGACAGAGCCAGACTCCGTCTCAAAAACAAAACAAAACAAAACAAGCAAACAAACAAACAAACAAAACAAGCAGCAGTCTGGCTCAGATCTCAGATCATGTAGGGCTTTGTATGCTACTCTCAGGAGTTTAGACTTTATCCTATAAGCTCTGGGGAACCATAAACGAGTTTTTTGTAGATGAATTGCATGATCAAATTTGCAATTTAGAAAGGTCACTCTGGTGACTTTTAAGAGGACAGAACAATTACAACATCCTAGATTAATTTGGGCAGGATTATGTGTTATCTAAATACTGTTGAGTTTTCTAATTTACAAACATGGTATATGTCTCGGTTTCTTTTGGTCTTCTTTAATTTCTTTTAGTAATGTTTTTCTGTTTTCATTAAACAGGTCTTGCACATATTTGTTAAATTTATTCCTTAGTTTTTCATGTTTCTGGTTCTACTATAAGTGGAATTGTTCTTAAATTACAATTTCCAATTGCTGTTGCTAGTATATAGAAATGCAATTGATTTCTGTGTAATAACCTTGCTAAACTAGAATATTAGTTCCATGTTAGCTTTAAAAAAAAAAGATTTCTAAGGAATCTAGAAAATTGACATGATTATGTTGTCCTGAAAAAGAGTTTTACCTTTCTTTGAATTGTAAGCCTTTTTTTTCTACTTGCCTTTTGCACTGGTTAAAACTTCCGTACAAGTTTACAAGTTTCAGTAGAAGTAGCAGTGGACATTCATTCCCGCCTTCCTCCTGATCTTAGTGGCAAAGCATTTGGTCATTTATCATTAAGTATAATTTAAGCTGTTGCTTTTTCACAGATATTTTCATGCTGAAAAATGTTCCCTTCTATTCCTAGTTTGCTGAAAGTTAAAAAAACAAGAAAATTAAAATTTATCAGTGACTTCTCTGTATCTATTGAAATGATTATATTGGTTTTTTAAATTCTGTTAATATGGATTACTTCAAATGATTTTTAACGTTAAATCAACCTTGCTTTCTTGGAATAAACCCTACTTGGTCCTGATGTCTTATTGTCATTGTGTATTTCCAGATTTTGGTTGTTAAAAGATTTCTGGTTGTAGGTTTCTGAGTTCCGAGGGATATTGGCATGTATTTTCCTTTTTTGGGAATGTGGTAGTCTGGTTTTGGTATTAGGGTTATTCTGGGTTATTATGGTGATTTGGGAGTTCATCTTTACCCTTCTCCTTTCTGAAAAAATATGTGTGAGAGTGGTATTATTTTTTTCTGTAAATGATTAAAAAAATTTACTAGTAATGCCATTGGTCCTAGAGTTTTCTTTGTGGGAAGATTTTGAATGATGAACTAAATTTCTTTAATAGATTTAGGGCTATTGAGTTTTAAAAATTGCTTCACAGTTAGTTTTTGGTAGTTATGAATTTTAAGAAATTTGCCCCTTTCATCTAAGCTGTCTTTTTTTGGGCGTTTTTTTTTTTTCCCCCCCCCCAATATTTTCTATCTTTTTAATATCTGGAGAATTTATAGTAATGTCTTCTATTTAATTCTTGGTATTGGTCATTTATTTCTCTCTTCCTTTCTTCCTCTCTTCCTCTCTCTCTCTCTCTCTCTCTCTCTCGCTCTCACTCTTTCTTTCCCTCTCTCTTTCTTTCCTTCTTTCTTTCTTTGTTTCTCTTTAAGATCTTGTGCTGTTGCCCAGGCTGGAGTGCAGTGATACAATCATGGCTCACTGAAGCCCCAAACCCCCAGGCTCAAGTGAATCTCCTGCTTCAGTCTTCTGAGTAGCTGGGAATATAGGCGTACACCATCATGCCCAGCTAATTTTTGTATTTTTTATAGAGACAGGGTTTTGTCATGCTGCCCGTCTGTCTGGAACTCCTTGGGCTCAAGCAATCCTCCCACGTCAGCCTCCCAAAGTGCTAAGATTACAGTTGTGAGTCACTGTGCCTGGCCTCTTTTTTTCTTGATAAATCTAGCCAGAAGTTTATCAGTTTCATTAATTTTTGTTTTCCAACAATTACCTTTGGGTTCTTAAAAATTTTCTATATTAGTTTTGTAATTTCCTAATTTCTTGATTTCCATTCTTTATTATTTTCTTTCTTCTACTTGCTTTGGTTTTAATTTGTTCTTATTTTTATCAGCTTGTTAAAAGGTAATGGTTAGGTCCTTTATCTAAAATCTTCCTAATATAACCATCTAAAGTTGTATATTCCTCTATAAGCACTCCTTTAACTGCTTCCCACAGGTTTCAGTATGTTATGCTTTTAATCTTCAATTCATTTAAAACATTTTCTAATCTTTTTGTGATTTCTTCTTTGACCAAACTTAAAAGTTTAACTTTCAAATATTTGGAGATTTTGTAGACATTTTACTTTTCTTTTTTTTTTTTTTTTTGAGACGGAGCCTAGCACTGTCTCCCAGGCTGGAGTGCAGTGGCCCGATCTTGGCTCACTGCAAGCTCCACCTCATGGGTTCATGCCATTCTCCTGCCTCAGCATCCCGAGTACCTGGGACTACAGGCACCCGCCACCATGCCTGGTTAATTTTTTTTTTTTTGTATTTTTAGTAGAGATGGGGTTTCACCATGTTAGCCAGGATGGTCTCGCTCTCCTGACCTCGTGATCTGCCCACCTCGGCCTCCTACAGTACTGGGATTACAGGTGTGAGTCACTGCGCCTGGCCTGTAGAAGTTTTTCTACTGTCGATTTCTAATTTAATTTGATTGTGATAAGGTAATATATGTGGTATGATTTGGATTCTTTTAAATTTGTTGAAGTTAGTTTTCAATGGCATGGCATTTGGCCTATTTTAATGTAAATTCCATATGTACTTGAAAAAAATGCATTTCTTGATGTTATTATGTGGAGAGATCGTGAAGATCACTCAGCTCTGATTGGCTGATATTGTGTTGCTCAAGTATTCCATATCCTAATTGATTTTCTGTTAAATTATTTGAGTATTGAGAGTATTGTCTCCAGCTACAATTTTGGATTTGTCTTGCTTCAGTGTGTCAAGTGCTTTTTTTAAAATTTTGAAACTCTAGGTTTTAGCTTTATTATATCATTTTTATGAATTGACCTCTTTATCATTATGAAATGTCCAACTTCAATCTGAAAATATTCCTTTTTATGTTTACTTTGTTTGATGTTAATATAGCCACTCCAGCTTTCTTATGATAAATATCTTCCTGCTTTATCATTCTTCCACCCTTTAAGTTTTAACCTACCTGAGTCTTTATCTTGAAAATAGATTTCTTGTAAACAACATACAGTTGAGTTTTAGCTGGGTCTTGCTCTGTCCGGAATTGGTGGGTTCTTGGTCTCCCTGACCTCAAGAATGAAGCTGCGACCCTTGTAGTGAGTGTTACAGTTCTTAAAGACGGTGTGTCCGAAGTTTGTTCCTTCAGACGTCCAGATGTGTGTGGAGCTTCTTCCTTCTGGTAGGTTCGTCCTTTCACTGACAGGAGTGAAACTGCAGACCTTTGTGGTGAGTGTTACAGCTCTTAAAGGCTGCGCCTCTGGAGTTGTTCGTTCTTCCCGGTGGTCTGGCTGGCTTCAGGAGTGAAGCTGCAGACCTCTGTGGTGAGTGTTACAGCTCATAAAGGCGACGTGGACCCAAAGAGTGAGCGGCAGCAAGATTTATTACAAAGAGCGAAAGAACAAACCTTCCACAGTGTGGAAGGGAACTCTAGTGGGTTGCCACTGCTGGCTTTGGGCAGCCTGCTTTTATTCCCTTATCTGACCCCAGGGGCATCCTGCTGATTGGTCCATTTTACAGCAAGGCAATTGATCTATTTTACAGAGAGCTGATTGGTCCATTTTACAGAGAGCTGATTGGTCCGTTTTGACAGAGTGCTGGTTGGTGCATTTACAATCCTTGAGCTAGACACAGAGTGCTAGACAGAAAAGTTCTCCAAGTCCCCACTAGGTTAGCTACAGAGTACCAATTGGTGTATTTAGAAACCCTGAGCTAGACACAGAGTGCTGATTAGTGTATTTACAAACCCTGAGCTAGACAGAGCATGCTGATTGGTGTATTTACAATCCCTTAGCTAGACATAAAAGTTATCCAAGTCCCCACTAGACTCAGGAGCCCAGCTGACTTGGTTCCTGCACAGGGGCTGCAGGTGGAGCTGCCTGCCAGTCCTGCGCCGTCCACCTGCACTCCTCAGCCCCTGGGCAGTTGATGGGACTGAGCGCTCAGAGCAGGAGGCAGTACTCATGGGGAGCCCACTGCGGGGATTTCCGAAACAGCGGGCTGCAGGTCCTGAGCCCTGCCCTGTGGGGAGGCAGCTGAGGCCTGGCAAGAACTTGAGCACAGTGCCAGGGGGCTGGCACTGCTGGGGGACCCAGTGCACCCTCTGCAGCTGCTAGCCTGGATGCTAAGCCCCTCACTGCCTTAGGCTGGTGGTGCCAGCTGGCCGCTAGGTGTGTGGGGCCCGGGGAGCCCTCACTGGTGTTTCCCTCCTACGCCTCTCCCTCCACACCTCCCTGCAAGCAGAGGGAGGCGGCTCTGGCCTTGGCCAGCCCAGAGAGGGGCTCCCACCCTGCAATGGTGGACTGAAGGGCTCCTCAAGTGCTGCCAGAGTGGACACCGAGGCTGAGGAGGTGCTGAGAGCGAGGGCTGCTAGCACACTGTCACCTCTCATTGTTATAATCCAGTCTGATGATCTCTGACTTTTAATTAAACTATTTAGACCATTGACATATAATATGACATGGCTGAGTTTAAATCTATCATTTTACTACTTGTTTTCTCTGTTTTCATTTTTCCTGCTTTAATATTTACACATATTTAATATTAATAATGCTTAATAATTTTATGGTTCTATTTTACTTTCAGGAATAATTTATTTAATGGATTATCTCTGCTTTTTACTTTCCTGATAAAATTCTTATTTTTCTTTTTTATCCCTCCAGAATATTTTCACTGGATACAGACTCTATGTCAATAGCATATGTCCTCTAGCTTGCATAGTTTCTGACAGGAAGTCTGTGGACATTCTGCTTTATTCTTTTGTGTGTGTGTGTGTGTGTGTGTGTGTGTGTGTGTGTATATGTAAAATGTCTTTTTTCCTCTAATTGCTTTAAAATTATTCCCTTTAATGCTTGTGTGCTATAATTTGATCATGCTACATCTTCATGTGACTTTCTTTATATTTACCTTGTTTGCCATTAAATTTCTTGGATCTGTTTGTTGAAAGAGCTCAGAAAATTTAGAATATATCTGACCACCATTTATTCTTCAAATAATTTTTCTGCCCCCTCACTGCTTCCTGCAGACTCCTGTTATGTCTGTGTTAAACTATTCACAGTTATTCTACAGGCCACTGAGTTTCTGTCAATTTTTAAATTTTTTTATATTTATGCTTAATTTGGATAAGTCTATGGCCCCAAGTTCACTGATTTTTCTTTTTACGGTGTTTAAACTAATGTTACTTGCCTCTAGTCACTTTTTCATTTTCATGATTATAATTTTCATTTTTAGATATTGCATTTGTTTTATTGTATGCCTTTAATTTCTTTTATTATTATGTTAATTTTCCTCCCCTTTGCATCCTTGAGTATGTGGAGGAAATGTATATCATCTTAAGCTTTCAATCTCCTAATTAAATCTCTATTATTTTGGGGTATGTTTTTGATTAACTGGTTCTTCTTCTGGCCATTTGTCATATTTTTCTGCTTCTCTGTATATCTAAAAAATTTTTAACTGTTTGCTAGGCTTCTGAATTTTATATTGTTGAGTGGTGGATGTTTTTGTGTTAATTTAATAATTTTTGAATTTTGCTTGAAGACAGTTAAGTCACTTGTCGGTTAGTTTGATCACCACAAAGCTTGCTTTTAAGGTCTTTTATCTTAGATGGGTATAGAGTATATTTTATTCTCAAGATAAATTTTTCCCACTTTCAAGGTCTGAGCCTTCTACCATCTACTGAATACCTTGTGTATTCAGAGAAATCTCTCCATTCTGGCTGGAAGGAATTCAAACTGTTCTTGGCCCAGTCTTAGCTCCAGAAACTGTTGATCTTTCAGTTTCATGGTAATTGCTTTTTCTGCAGAAATTATTCTTGTCTGTCCTCCTGAGATTTTACCTTATAAATGGGCAGATATCTCCTTAGTCAAAACTCAAGGTGACCCTTACACAGATTTCTCAAGTTCTTTCTCTATGTAGTTTTGTACTGTCAAATACATTGCCTTAAAAATTCTAGCAACTCTGATATTCCTGAACTTTAACTGTGTCTGTTCAACACAGTGAGATTGCTGGACACTCTTTAGGTTCTTCCTTCCCTCATCACTTGGGCATGGGTAAGGTTCATCTAGTTCCTTCCTCCCCTTCCCCAATTATCGAGGAACATTATGATTTTACTGTCTGTTGTCCAATATCTGAAAATAGTTGTTTCTTGTGTTTTGTTCAGTTTTATAGTGGTTTGGAGGATAATTCAGACTGCCTTACTCTCTCATGGACAGAAACAGATATCTATTTTGCCTCTTAATTTTCAGTCTGTCCCCATTGCCTTGCTTTTACCCCCCACTACCTAGCACCCCAGCATTTGTTTCAGTCTTACCTTTTGGATAATAGGGTGGAAAGAGCTCAAACCTTGTGCATAGGTGAAGGGGGATAATAAAAAGGAAACAAAGAAAAGGTAAGCAAATCTTTCTAATTCTAAGATGGGCTCCTTCATTAACAAGATTCCTAATCATCGTTGTGCTAAAGGATTCCCTTTCCCCTTTTTCAGCCTTACCTAACATTGCTAAGATTGTCCCAATCACACACTCTGATTATTACAATGCTAAAGGAATTCCTAACTTTTCTTCTATTTTAATAAAATCTTCTTGTTATATTGTTAGTTTTCCATGGTTCACTGTCCCAGAAGGTAAAGAGTGGAGAAAACAATAAGATATTATAAAAGTGGGAGAAAAACTGGGTTTCAGGCACTATGGTTATGAGAACATTCTTCTTAAAGTTAATGTTTGCTTCTCATGGAAACATACTTTAAATGTCTGCCCACAATCATTTATCATTCATATTTCTACCTGGGAGAGTATTTATTTAAGAGCTAGGGAGGCCAGCACAAATACCGTGGGGGAACAAACTCAGAAGATAAAGTAGATTTTCCCCACATGACCTGCTTTTTGTTTTTTTTTAATTTTATGATTTTTACATAACTGGTTCTTCCTTTATTCATCTCAAAAGAGACTGAGGTTATTTTTCATAAGCACTATCTTCTTTAAGTGGAATGAGGTCACCTTAATATAGTAGGTAAACACAGTATTTATAAACTTCTTTTCACCCCTGAATTTTAAGAAAATGATAGCTAATATTGAAAAATCTTTTCTTTTTTTTTTTTGAGATGGAGTCTTGCTCTGTCATCAGACTGGAGTGCAGTGGCATGCTCTTGGCTCACTGCAACCTCTGCCTCCTGGGTTCAAGTGATTCTCCTGCTTCAACCTCCCGAGTAGCTGGGACTACAGGTGGTGCCACCAGGCCCAGCTAATTTTTTTTTTTTTTTTGTATTTTAGTAGAGACAGAGTTTCACCATGTTGGCCAGGATGGTCTCTATCTCCTGACCTCATGATCCACCTGCCTTGGCCTTCCAGTGTGGGATTATAGGCATGAGACAGCGAGCCCAGCCTGGAAAGTCTTTTTTATATTATACTGTAAGTTTATTTTTCATAGCACTTATTATTATGCTGTGTTCTAAATTGTTTCTCACAGATTTACTCTTGCTCCTCTAAATCTCACAGATTTACTCTGTTCTGTTTTAATCTGATTTAATCTGTTCTCTTTGCTTCCTTTCTCACCTTCCATATTCATTCCCTATCCTTTTTTGCCCTATTTTGACCATTTGGTAGCTGACCATTATGAAAGGAGTCAGTCTGGCAGTGGTTGTGTATCTCCATAGATAACAGCTTTTGAGGGATAGTCTTCTCTTGTTTCAGCTCTCCCAAGGCTTACATACTCCTTTTTCTTCCATTTGTCCCTTCAGGCTTTGGGGTAAAAGCTCTTCTCTGTTGCTCTGGGTACTTCACTAACCCTTGTTGGGTTCCTTAATCCTACTCATGCCTCCACATGTCATCCCTTCACTGATCTCTCTTTAGTTAAGCGCTTTTTGAGTGTGGCTCTTTTTCTTGCTGGGACCTTGACTGATATAAATTCTATATATTGCCTAGAGAACTCTTTATAACACCGAAGTTAAAGAACATTGCTACCCTATTCCAAACCCTTCAGTGATCTTCCTTTACAATTAGAATCAAATTCAAACTCTCTGGTAGAAACTCATGATCCTAACTCTCCATTTTTTTTTTTCTCCTTTCAATCTCTCCTCATTCTGTTCCAGCCACACTGGTCCTTTTCTCTTGAACATGCTAAGTTCACTCACATCTTTGGGCCTGTACATTTGCTGTTTTCTCAGCATAGGCAGGTCTTCTAGACTTTTACATGATGGACTTTTTTTTCAACATTCATGTTCCTGCTCAATTTTCATCTACTCTAAGAGAACATCATTGATCAATGTATTTAAATTGATTACTTCCCCCAGTATTATGTATCTCATTACTCCACCTTATTTTCAAATAACAATTGCTACTGTTGGAAAAAATTCAATTTACTTTTCTCTTTGTGTATGATCTGTCTTTCCCCACTACAACATAAACAGCTATATTCAGGACATTTGTCTGTTTTGTTCTCCACTGAATCTCCAGGGCTAAACCAGTGTCTGGATGCACCATGTACCCTCAGTAAATGTTTACTGAATGATTAAATGAATCAATGCATGGTTAATTTAATGAAAGATTAAAATAACAAATGAAGCTGAGGAAGCCAAAGAATTCTCAATCAATCCTCTGGAAGGTAAACTGTATATATTGATCATTCTTAGAAAATGTATCCTGTCCCATCCATAATTCTGGATTGAGAGGCAGAACTTATTGGCACCAGTGTGAGCAAGTCTGACTTGGTAGAAAAAAGAGAGTAGATCAGCCTGGAGCTGAGAATATGGAGAAGAGTGTGAGTAGGAGAATGACAATCACGGCCAAGGCATTAGTGGGCAGAGATGCCCTGTTTTAAAGGGAAAAAATGCAGCAGGAAATAAACCTAAGCCAAATCAGGAATGAACTGTCTTAGTAAAGGCCAAGAAATGCAACAGGAACCATGGAATCAAACTGATTTGAAGTACATGGAATCATCAAAGTCATGGGAGTATGACGAAAGTACCAATATAAGACCTATAGAAACATGGTCTTAGATATTCTAAGTGCAGTTCTGTGGCTCTCTGTTCTATCCAGCATCTCTTCTATGTGGTGTGCTCTCTCAGTCATCTCACCCACTGCTCTCCCTGATCACCTAGATATTGGCAGGAAAGCCTTGGAGTTTCTTAGTTGGGTTTGTCAGTGACTGCATTTTTTTCCCCAGCAGAATCAACAATTCTGGCAGAAAGATTCCCTTCTATTGATATGCTAATTTCTGTTGTAAGCTCAACAGCATTTGCACACCTAAACTCTTTCAGACCAGGGTGTCTCTAAAGTGTAGGCTTGGCTTCCTTTCCACTCCTTACTTGAAGCTCAGTTTCTTCCTTTAGCTACAGGAGTCTTCCAAGCCATGGTTCTTCTAAGACAGACTAAACATTATGCTGATTCCCATGTCCATGTGGTTTTCCAAATAGGGTTGGTTCATCCCTTTGCCAGCCCATTGCTTACTTACCTGGAGTTTCCATTGTCCTAAAACTTAATCTCATTAAGCAATGCATGGGAAAAAAATTAAATAACCTAAAGATTTCAATGAAATTTATTGGTTACTCATCATTATCCCAGAAGAAATTGGGACTTCCTCAGTGGCTTCTAAAAACAGTGGCACAGTCTTTATGCGTCTTTAGTAGATGTGAGAAGGAGCTGTGCTGGAACAGTGACCCTATACTCTCTCCCCGCACCAGAGGTGACAGAATCACTTTAAGAAGTCAGATGACTATTCTACCCCAAAAGAATTCCTCCAGAACAGTACCGTTTAAAGTAATTTTTTGGGGGGCCAGGCGCAGTGGCTGACACCTGTAATCCCAGCACTTTGGGAGGTCAAGGAGGGCGGATCACAAGGTCAGAAGTTCGAGACCAGCCTGACCAACATGATGAAACCCCGTCTCTACTAAAAATACGAAAATTAGCCTGGTGTGGTGGCATGCACCTGTAATCCCAGCTACTCAGGAGGCTGAGGCCGAAGAATTGCTTGAATCTGGGAGGCAGAAGTTGCAGCTGCAGTGAGCTGAGATCACGCCACTGCACTCCAGCCTGGGTGACAGAGCGAGACTGTCTCAAAAAATATATATATATTTTGATGATGAAAATATTCCATATTTGTGCTGTCTAATGCAGAAACCACTAGTCACATATGGCTGTTTAGCATTTAAAATGTGGACAGTGCAGTGAGGAACTGAAGTTTAAATTTTGCTCAAATTTAAGTAATTTAAATTTCCTTTCTTTCTTTCTCTTTCTCTCTCTCTCTCTCTCTCTCTCTCTTTCTTTTTTTTTTGAGACACAGTCTCACTGTGTTGCCCAGGCCATAGTGTAGTGGCGTGATCTCAGTTCACTGCAATCTCTGCCTCCCAGGTTCAAGCGATTCTCCTGCCTTAGCCTCCTGAGTAGGTGGGATTACAACCGCCCACCACCACACCTGGCTAATTTTTGTACTTTTAGTAGAAACGGGGTTTCGCCATGTTGGCCAGGATGGTCTCGAACTCCTGGCCCCAAGTGATCTGAAGTGCTGGGATTACAGACCTGAGCCACCGCACCCGGCCTATAATTTAAATTTAAATAGCTACATGTGGCTAGTGGCTATAGTACTGGACAGCACGGCTCTAGAGTCTGCTTACCAATGCACCACAGAGCAGGTGCAAAATTCTGCACTTCCACTTGTCTCTGAGGTATGATGTAATGGAGGGGATTGGCAAGGCTCAGATTTATTTTGGAAGAGTACCACATGCAAACAAGAATATATCTTGTTGAGGCACCAATCTGTAAGGGGTGTTATTTCTTGTTCTACACACTCTGGAAACCCACTGAATAAAGCTAAATCATGCATTTCTAGTGCTAATCACCAATCACTTCTTTAAGTGGTGCTGATGAAACTCATGGTCGGTGTGACTAGGAAAGTCTCTGTGTTCTTTCTTTGTTTTGGGTTTGTACCTACGATTCATCCTCAGCTAAATCCCACGCTAACCCTTCTCCCATACCCATGCTTGCTAGACAGAGTCAGTAACAGTTCTGACAAATCCAAGTGCTATTACTTCTTTCTGACATTACACAAAATCTTTCCCTTAAGTATAGGACCACCCTGCATTGGCTATAGAGCTGTATTAACTATCTTCTAAAGCTTTTGCTAACTGTTCTTTTATTATTTTATAAAGTTGTATAAATGCTGGTCGCTCTGGTTCTTTTCCAATACAAATGAATTCTATTTGTGCTATCTGTAAAACTTTCCCTCAGGGTCCTCCAAGAAGCAGATACTATGATGAGATTAGACATATAAACTCTGTTAGGGGAACATGCTTGTTTGAAGAAAATAGGAGAACCACCTGACCACTATGCACATCTAACCCAGAGTGAAAGAGAGAGAGAGCGCGAGTAAGTGTTGCGTAGAGTGAATGTTGCGTGGAGTGCCACACAGTTTTGGTAAAGCCACCAGGAAATCCTCAATACAAAGTTGGCCAAAGAAAAGCCCAGTGTCTCTCTGGAATGGCATCTGCCTTAGTATCACTGCTATACTCAGTCACTGGCTGGAGCAGCCTGTGAGAGGAGTAGCCTTGAAGCAAACTCTGGTAGAGATTTCCAAGCTGGAGCCCCTGGTCCATTATGCTTTCTGAAATAAGACGTGAGCAAAACACATGCCCTGTACAATTTCTGCTTCAGTTATCATGGGTAGAAAAGAAAATGAAAGATAAAAGATGGGATGGCTAGAAAATAAAATATCTGAACAACACCTAGAAGACTTTCTTCTATTAGTCAGAATTGTCCCCACTGATTGCCTCAATGTTAATTCAAATTCTCTTCTATCAAATGTTTGCATTGGCTGCGAATTAGGGCTGGAAACTCTTGTTGTCACCTCTCTGGGCTTTTTTAAGTCCTCTCTATCCACTTCTAGTTGTTTACTTCTGGAATATGCCAAGGAGAAACATTTGCTTTTGCATTCTATTTGCCAGGTATTGTTATGTATTTATGTATAGTTTTGGATTCTTTGAAAAGGTCTGATAAATAATACACTGCTTCCACATTCAGTTTCAGAATAAGTGAAGAACAGAAAGAAAAAGGTCAGTATATAGAGGCCTCAAAAATGACCTTAATTACTAATAAAACTAGATAATTTGACTATGTCTCTGGATAAGTTGGCCCCCTGATGCCGTATCTAGAATTTGAAGGGCATCTATTCAGCTTCATTTGCACTAGAATAGGGCAGGAGTTTCCCGCTCCAAGTGTAAATTCTTCCCAAGCTGCAGAGGGGAGCCTGTTTCCTGGAAGCTCCCAAATTCACTGATCAGGTTAAGTCTTTCTATGTATCTGGAACTAAATGAGTGAGGGAGGCAGAGAGAGGCCAGGAGTATTAAATTCACAGAAGGAAAGATCAATGGTGGGGAAGAGACCTGACAGACAAAATACCAAAATGATACATGTCAGGGATGCATAGGCTCAGCAGCCAGTTATTCTCCACAGTCGTTCTACAATCATTTCCAGAATCCTGAGTTCAACTAATAGTTACATTTGTACACTATCTTCTCTTTGGATTCTTGAAAAATGTTTTTTCCTCACTTTTAGAGAACTCAGGAAAGCTTTGGATTCTCCCTTACCAAGAAATATATGCAGATTCCCTTTCTTTTTTTTTCTTTTTTTCTTTTTTTTTGCTTTAGTGACTAAAAACCAGAACGGATTTATTTATTGACTTAAAACTCCAGCTCTCTTTTCTATACTATTTTGATTTTGCGTGCACACACACACTCATACACACACAGAGAACTTGAAGTTCTGAAGGCCCTTTCTTTCAATTCTGTTTTTTTTAGTCACTTGAGTCAAGCCAAAATTACTGTAATCCTGACTTTTGAACTTGGAGAGCTTATGTGAAATGGTCCATAAACTCATTCTAAGAAAGATTACTTAATGCCATTTCTGTATTACCGTGGAATTAAATCCCCTTTCTCAAACCCACTTTTACATTATCTTTCTTAGGTCAAAATCCCAACTTGAATTTTATGGATTTGGGGAAAGAATTTTAGTAACTGAGCCATGCTATATTGTGAAGCAGTACAATTGAA
The DNA here is from genome assembly GCF_000951045.1 of Mandrillus leucophaeus. Classification (NCBI taxonomy): domain Eukaryota; kingdom Metazoa; phylum Chordata; class Mammalia; order Primates; family Cercopithecidae; genus Mandrillus; species Mandrillus leucophaeus. Next base: position 39,657 of record NW_012106019.1, on the reverse strand, counting down.
GTAGTATTGGATGAGAACTTAGGCATTGGAGTAAAACAAAGCTGTATTTAAATCCTAGCTCTACAACCTTGTAAAAATTACAAGGTCAATTTTATAAAAAATCTCAGACCTCTCTGAGATTTACATTCCCCATAAAATAAGGACAATAATAGTACATTTGTCACAGGGCTATGGTGAGGATGAAAGGAGATGATGTATTTAAAGCATTTAGTGTAGTGCCTGGCACATAATGAACCAGTGATAAAAATCAGTGATTCTTGCTGTTACTGTTACTTTTACTCAACTTGCATTAACAGCATTTGCTACAATAGCTGACATGGAATAAATGCCTACGAAACATTTACTAAATGAAGACTAGGGCAAATTTAGTCACCCTGTAATCTTCTCGTACCCAAGAGTAGTAGACCTTACCATATTGTATGCCACTGTGTGATGGAAATCAAAATGAACTTACCACCCTTTGTTCTTCTGTGACCAGCAGAACCTATCTGAAAACATAATAAGTAATGTAGTATCTCCAGCTATTATCCTCTTAGGGAAATATTTGTCAAATTTACATTTATTCATATTTTTTTCTGTAGGATAAATCAAAATGTTTCTACTCAGTGAACACACTCACCAAAAGCTTCTTGACAGAGATGTTTCTGAGTCTGTCTGTTTAAACAGACTCTTTTCAAAAATTGGTGCAATTCCTCAAGAATAAAAAATCAGACTAAGTTAAAATTAACCAGACAGGTACAAATAACCTATCCCAAACCATTTGTTCTTTTTGTCTTTTTACAAATATACATACATAGGCAGGCATATGGATAGATACAATATTGATGTCTTGAGATTAACTTTTGCTATTCTATAGATTCTAGATAGTTTTCACCAAACCCCTCACTTCAGTACCTCATCAGAAGTTTTCATATCAGGAAACACAGGTTAAACAAGTGTTTGTTTATATAAAAAGTGCTTCATTCCTTTAGTGTTCTATCTCACATTTCTCTCATATGTCTTGCTGGGCAGATAGAATCTTACGAGGATGTCAGCTTGCCAAATAATTAAGATTCTTTTCAGTAATATAGAACTCAAATCAAAAACATTCCTGGAGACTAGTACATTTACAAATATTATTGCTTATACAGATGTGTGGTGGAATGGAATAAAATGTTAGGTATGACAATAACGAATTATAGAAATATGAGGCTGCCTTCAGGCACATGAATATATACATGAGGGTAGAAATATTTTGGTGGGAATTATTACTAAGGATGTGAGATCTTTGAAACAATATTTGGAAACAGAGGCATCCAAGTTAAAATGAAGGAAGCCAGTCAATGAATGTTTCTTGAGCACAAATTATGTGCCAGCTGCTGGTCTAGGCACAGAGAACATAGACATGAATGAGCCAGACACAGTCCCAGCCTAGGTTTACAGTCAAATGCAGGAGATAGACATTAAGTCAATAATGAAATAGTTCAGAAGAAACGAGGGTTTTGAGAAGTGCGAGGTCCTGTAAAAGTTGGGGTAAATGTAGTGTGGAGAGAAGATAGATCTTACCTAGTATGGGAAGTTAAAGGTCTCACTCTAGAGAAAATGTTGTTTAAAGCAACACTCAAGGCTGTCTTAGCCAGGAAAAGATGAGGGAAGTTGCTCTATTAGATAAAGGGAACATCATGGACAAAGGTCCATACAGAGAGTGGAGAGAATCCCATTGCATTATTTTCCTAGGGCTGTTATAACAAAGTACAGCTAACTGGGTGGTTTAAAACAACAGAAACTTATTGTCTCACAGTTTTGAAGGCTAGAGGTCCAAGATCAAGGTGTCAGCTGAGTTTATTCCTCCTGAGGGCTATGAGGAAGAATGTTTCATGCCTCTCCCCCAGCTTCTGGTGATTTGCTGGCAATCCTTGGTCCCTTTGGCTTGTAGAAACATCATCCCCATCTCTGCCTGCATTCTCACATGGCATCCTCCTTGTATGAGCCTAGGTCCAAGTTTCCCCCTTTCATAACGACACTGTTGAAGGCCCACTATACTCTAGAAGGACCTCATCTTAACAAATGACATCTGCCACAGCTCTATTTCCAAATAAGTCACATTCTGAGGAGTCAGAACTTCAACATATGACATTTTGGGCAGACATGCCTAGCCTCGAGAGAGGAATGGGGATAATGGTTTGATGTGATCTCAGAAAGATTATTAGGGTTTGAGCACATAACACACTTTTAGGTGAACTGAGCATTTTGTACTTTTTTTCTAAGGGCCATGGCAAACTATTTATGAATTTTAAGCCGGGGAGTGGAAATGATCATATTTGTGATTTTAAATGATTGCCCTGGATTCAATGTGGGAGATGACTTAGTAGGTGGCACAACATATTGGATGCCTCCACTTTTCTTTTTGGCGTCTCTTTAGTTCTCCCCGTAGATATCAGCTCTCCCTACCCCATGTTCATAGAGGTCATTTAGCTGGCTTTTGAGAGGTCCAGATCTTTTTCTTGCACAAAATGCTCTCTTGGGAAATTTTTTATGCTTCTGAATCCATCCGTCATCCGTAATGTATTTTTCTCCTTTAGACATCAAAGTTTAAATTTGCACAAAGAATTCAATTTAGTAAAATAACTCTTAATCTTTTCAGATTATTGAGACTTTACATTAAGCTTCAATTGAAAAAATTGCTAATAAAATGTTGAATAATTAATAAAAAGACAACTTGTGCCTGACTGTAAAATTTCTGTAAACTCAAGTATTTACGTTTGGGCTTCTACAAAATGATGAGAACGACTTTTGTTATTGTTGTTAGGTTTTTATTTTTGAGACAGGGTCTCACTTTGTCACCCAGGCTGGAGTGCAGAGGTGTGATCTTGGTTTACTGCAGCCGGGACCTCCCTGGCTCAAACAATCCTCCTGCTTTAGCCTCTTGAGAGACTGGAACTATGCATACCACTACACTTGGCCAATTTCTTTTTTTTTTTGAAAGATAGGGTTTCACCATGTTGCCCAGGCTGGCCTCCTAGGCTCAAGCAATCTGCCCAACTCAGCCTCCCAAAGTGCTGGGATTGCAAGCGTAAGCCACTGTGCTTGGCCGATGACAGCATTATTTACGTTCATGTTGAGAAATGACTTGCATAAGCAAGAGCAATATTGCGTCAACTTAAGTTGATTCTCCCAGAGGTCCTTCTGGCTCTCCCATGTGAGCTGCAGAATTTCAGGTTTCAAACCTCATATCAACTGCAAGCCCTCCCTGGCTGCTTTACGCTGATAGGCAGAAAACTACTTTAAGTGATCTAATCTTCTCATAGGATTATGTCTGAGGATAATGAAACTCTACTAAATGCCTGTGGGAATTTGAAGATAGCCTTCATAATGAAGGTAATCTATTGTCATACTGCATGATAGTGAAGTAGAGGTATACTGAAAGTGATTAACAGAGCAATTAAAAGATATAATGATGGGGTCTGTAAGTCTGAGATGCTGAGAAAAAGAAGAAAAGGCTATCATTTAAAAATTGATCTTAAGCCTTAACATGGGCTTCTGTGATCATCATTGGCAGAATAGCAAGGTTTATTCTTTTTGTTTTAGTCCTAAGGCAAAACTTCTGTTTCTTCCATTACATTTACGAACAGTCAGAACTGGAACATACTTCAGAGGTGGTTTGTGTAGGACCTTCTGTGTAGGGTTCATGCTAAGCTAATGTAACTAAAGCAGTTTGAATTAGAAAGAAGCATTTTTTCTTCTCTTCATGTAAAAAGTCCAGAATTAAGTAGTGGAGGGCTGATGGGCATCTCTGTCCAGCGTTGTCTGTCAGGATCCTGTGCTTTTGGGGGGCTCTGCTGTCTCATTCCTGGGTATAGCTGGGGGCTCCAGTTATGGCCATTTCCAAGCCAGTGGGACAGGGAAGAGTCCAAGCCAAGTGGCTTTGTCTTTAAGGAAATGAAATAAAAATTACAATATCATTCTTGCTAGTCCATGACCACTCTTAGCTATGAGGAAGGCTGGAAAGATAGTCTCTAGCTGGGCATTCTTGTGCCTAAGTAAGATTGGAAGGTTTTGTTACCAAAAGAAATACTGGGGCAATTAACAGTTTGTATCATACTCTCATTCTCTGAGGAAGAAATTAAGACCCAGAGAGGGTAAATGACTAGTCAAAAGTCCCACCGCTGTTCAAACTCTGATCTCCAGACTCCCAGAAGGAGACAAACTTGACTAAGTAGCTGTGGGAACTGCCCCTTGTCCTGTTACTTCCACACCACCGGTATTAAAAAGAACTGTGCCAAAGGTCAAGAGTTTGTCTTTGAAATGGCAAGATTGTCAGTTGGTTTCCAGGGATTTTCAGGAGTTAATTAATTGTAAGCATTTGTCCAAAACCGCCCCAAAATCTAAGTTGCTTGTCAGATTAACAAGCTATTGGTAGGCTTCCCATTACTTGTTCCAGAATAGTTTTCTCCATTTTAATATGCTGCTTTCAACTCCAAATTCATATCAACCCATGTTTGCTTCTTTTACAAATTTTCAAATTGCAAGTCCAGCTTCCTGAGTAAACCTGTCACTGTTTCCCCTTGTTAGCATTTTCACATGTTGTCTTCCATTCTGAGATTATCACAGTTTGCTAAGATACACAGAGTAGCACATTAGACGACATACAATGTGACCATTCTATTTCTATTTTTTTAAAAGCCTTAATTTCTACTTCTATAAGTATCTTCCTCACCATTTTATTGAGAGAAAAATGGATCAAAAAACTGAAAAGGCAAGTAGATTTTAAGTGTAGAAACAAAGAATTAGATTTCATTCTTTCTTTTTTTTTACGTGTTTTAAAAGTAATAGTTTTCAGAAGACCTAACTGATTATTGTTTTATTTTTAGAATCATATTGCCTTTGAGGAGTGCTTGACCAAACTTAAAAAATCTGTAAGCGGTGGCACTTCAAGCTTTCTGGGACCTTTTCAGGTAATAGGATCTCAGTGTTCTGTTTCCTCTTGATCATTTCAGGGCAAGATTGCTTCTTCTTTTCAGCATAGCAACGTTTTAGTTCCAAAGAGTATATCTGTCTCACTTATGTACTGGTGAATCCCTGGGGTTGTATTTTTCTGAGACGAAGATAGTTTAATACAATCCCCTTATACAACTATTCTAGATGTGTTTGTGGCTAAACATTAAGTCTTTTAAAAAGCCTTCAGGAAAATATGTGTTTGTTAGTAGGGCATTTGTTTTCTTTAAACATAGGAAAGGTAGTTTTTCTTACCTTTCTCTTAAGTTTCTTAAAAATACTTAAATATACTCATAGTCTGTTAGGTCTAAGAATAATGTACAATGGGGAAATGGGGATGATGGGACTCACAATAATACTCAGACTATTCCATCCACAAATTCAAACACTGGACATTTTAGTTTTTTATCTTGGTCCTTTTTGATTTAAGAGAACTTTGTCTTGTATATCTGCCCCTCTTCCAAAACTTTAATTTTCTACCTTCTGTTTTCTCATCTGTACACTTCTGATTACATACTCCCTTCTTCAGACCTAGGCTTACCACGCCGGTTGCTCTCTATTTCAGTAAGAATCACATAGACACCCATAGGGTGTCAGGAAGCTGGTAAATAGACAGACTCTGCTAGCTGAGTTTACCCAGCACCTGTATCCAAATTCTGTCCATGTTTTTAACCTCTGATTCATAGACTCTCCTGTTAGCTATGACCCCTCACATGCTCTGAACTGAGTTTTGACCTCCTGTAGGTCTCTGACTATTAGAGTTAATGCGTGCTTCCACTGCTAATGGCTCACAGGGTTCTCCTTCCCAAGTCTGACCCACTTCTCTGTCTACTCCCCATCCTTAGTGTGGCCTCAGTTATCCTAAAGATCTTATGTCCATGACCAATATTACTTCCTCTTTTGAAGGTTATGACCAAGAGCTATGCCATATCAGGGATTTATACAATTCAGATAATGTATAATAATGTTGTTTCAATTAAAATGACAAAAAATTCAGTCAATATAGCTAATTATATGCATGATATTTATTGTGCTAAGATTTATTGGACTATGAATTATATTTTAATAGTAAACTACCCATTTAAATGAAAATAATAAAATTTCTATATAGTAAAGCTAAGTAGGTTAATTGGGAAAGTGGTTCCGAGATGGCAGAAACAAAGTCTGTACGTATCTTTAGGCTTCTTTTCTCCTGATAATTTCCTCTTCCTTGAATCCCAAAGTATGACTTAAATAGAGTTTTTGCCCAAACTTAAGTCTTTACTTTGAAAACTCCATAAGACGAGACAAAAAACCATTATGGATCTGTTCTAAATTTCCAAAAGCTGGGGTGGGCAAGCAAGTTATTTGAGGTTTAGAACATCTAGATTTCAACTGTGCTCAATTTAGTTTTCCAAGAAATAGAGAATGGTCACTATAGGGAAACTCATTCAGATCATTAGAAGGCTAAGGTGGCAGCCGATAGCAAAGGAGATAAAGGAAGCTACTCCTTGCTTATTGGAATAGCTTTTTAAAAAATCTATTTTTAAAAACAGTATTTATCTTTTTATTAGATTCCAATTTATTACAGAAAAATTGGAAAATGCAAAACAAAAAAGAAAAATGTCAGCTGTGACCACTACTCTCATGGGGGACTCTAGCCTTAAGGAGTAACTAAAGAGGAGGTGACAGTCACAGGGAAAAAAAGATGCCACCCAAAGTGGCAGGGCACAAAAATAGCAACATTTCCACAACATTATAATATTATCACTTAATCAGTTGAGGAAAGTGTGGTGTGGCTGAGTGAAGAGGCAATTTTGGTTTTTAAACAAGGTGTGGGGTTAGGGTTTTCTTATTTAGTTGTGTTGAGACACTCTCCCTCTATTACCCAGCCTGGAGCACAGGGGTGCCATCACAGCTCACTGTAACCTCAGCCTCCCTGGTTCCAAGCAATCCTCCCACCTCAGTCTCTCCAGTAGCTGGGACTATAGATGTGTGACGCCACACCCGGCTAATTTTTAAAATGGTTTTGCTATGTTGGCCAGGTTGGTCTCAAACTCCTGGGCTCAAGCAACCCTCCTGTCTCGGCCTCCCAGAGTTCTGGGATTACAGGCATAAGCCACTGTGCCTGGTGGATTAGGGGTTTTTATGGCGAGAACCATGAGGGCACCAAAGAAGGGGAACTCAGAGACTGGAAACATTGAAAACAAACTCTCTCTACTTAGAAAGTACTCTACTTAGAAAGGTTGCTTGTTGCAGCCTTGCCCACTCTCCTTTGACTCATTTCAAGTTTGTTCTCGTACTTCCTTCTCTTTCCAGTACTCTCTTATCGACTATCCCACACCCCTGGCTCTCACTGGAATAATAATAATAATGATGACAATACCAAAAGCAACTCACATTTAGATAGCACATTACAGCTTACAAATGATGTCAAACATATCATCTCATTTAATATTTGTATTAGCATTTATTCATTTAACCAAAATTTAATGATCACTGGCTAATTTTTAAGTGAACAGAACAAGTTTAGTGAATCAGGTATTAATGGTCCTCCTTCTACAAATGAGGACACAGTGTTTAGGAAGTTCAGGAAACTTTCCCAAGAGGACACAGCTTTTATTTGAATCCAGTATTCAGCTCCGGGATTGCTTATTCTAAGTAACATTTTTTTCTTTTTCATGGTTCCTTAAATAGTGAGCTAAAGAGTCAGTGAACTGAGTGAGTTTCTGTGACCTGAATCCTTAGTACTCTATAACAATAATTTGTTTCTAATGGAATTTTAAGCCCTGGAGTTTGTTTGGACCTAATTTTTAGAGGATACCATGTCCTCAATTCTTCCATATAAATATCTTATGCTGAGAGACAAACACTGGAGGATTTCTTTGATTCAGGCATAATACTTCGCTGTATAAAATCCAAGTGGCTTTCCTAAGATTCATGGAAAAATAGTAAGATATCCTGTACCAACTAGCATACCTTAATTCTTTACTTTTTATTTTTCGACATACTAAATCTGAACTTCATTAGAGTAAGACTTTTGTATGTTTACTTCAGGACTGAATTCCAAGCATCTAGCTAGTGCCTGATCCATAATATGTTTGAAATATGTTTAATTCTTAAGAGAATTAAAGCATATTGTTGGTGTGAATGTAAAGTTGAATGAAAAGTGTTTTATATACATCATTCATTCAATAAATTCAGTATATGTCCAGGCACTGTGCTAGGAACTGAGGGTAAAAGGTAGATTATGTCCTAGTCAAATAATTTTATAAGTCAGGACTTACAAATTGAAAGTTATGGAAATCCAGTAAACTTTAAAAATCAAAACCAAAAATGAAATGCAGTGGCTCAGATAACTGGAAATTTCCAGGGAGAAATGTGGCTTCAGGCATGGCTTACCCAGGGGGTTCATGTGCTGTAGGAGGCATCTGCTTCCTTTTTACTTCTCTGTTCTGCTTTCCTTTGTGTCACCTTTATTTTTAGGCAGGCTACCCTTAAGGGGAAGCAAGGCAGGTATATCCCTGGCATACTTTTAGTTGGTATTTGCAGCTTAGTTCTAGAGAGTTGTTCTCATATATAGATGAGAAATGATAATGAATTGAATTAGGGTAGTTCAATGGGAATGATAAGAAGTGAACGAATTTGAGCAATGTTTACAAAGTAGAACTGATTCAATATAGAGGAAGAGGGAGAAGAAAGAGTCAAAGATTACTCCCAGTTTTTTGGACAGGGAAACTAGTGATTATTCCCACTATTTACTGGTATTGAGTACTACACTGAAGTTGGGACAAGTATTTTGAAAAAGATTAGTTTTGGATGTGTTGAGTTTGAGGTTTTCATAATATTTAAAAAGATGTGGGCATTTTGATCTAAAAACTATGAAAGAAATCTAGCTGGAGACATATAGTCGAAAGCCATTAGTATGACAATAGTAATTGATGCCATGTGAGTAGATGAGATTATGTAGGAAGGGTTCGTAAAGTGTGAACATAAAAGGTCTTACCACAGAGCCTTGAAGAACACTTATGATAAGGAATGGGTAAAAAAGGGGAAGTTCACAAAGGACTGAATAATAATCAGAAACTTAGAATGAGGTGTCATGGGAGTTATGGGAGAAAGTATTGAGAAGGGCAGCGATACCAATATTATCAAATGTAGTTGAGAATTAAGAAAGAGAAGGACTCAGATATATTGGAAATGAGGTGGAGGCCACTTGTGATGTTATCAAGGCCACTTTAGTTGAATGGTGGGGGTGGAAACCAGATGGCAGTGGTTAGAGGTGTAGTCAGAATTGAAGAAACAAGTCGAAAACTTCCAGTAGATCTTTCTATAAAAGAGAGGCAAAAAGCAGGGTAATAATTGGTATGACACATGGGGTTGAGGAGGGACTTTTGCTTTTAACTGGGAGAGGTTGAAGAACAGCTGAAGCTGTCTTTTTCAGCTTTTAGAGGACATTCACATTCCTTGGCTCATGGTCCCTTTTCTCCATCTTCAAAGCCAGTAACATTGCCTCTCCCCTGCTCCCTTCTTCCACTTGTAAGGACAATATATTTACAAGTTTTCTACTTGTTTTCTCAATTCTGACTATACCTCTAACCACCACCATCTGGTTTCCACCCCCACCATTCAACTGAAGTGGTCTTGATAACATCACAAGTGGCCTCCACCCCATTTCCAATATATCTGAGTCCTTATCTTTCTTAAATTCTCAACTACGTTTGATAATCATATTGTAATCATATTGGACCCACCCAGATAAATCAAAATAATTCCCCTATTTTAAGGTCAGCTGATTCACAACTTTAATTCCTTTTGCCATGTAGCTCAATATATTTACAAGTTTCTGTGATTAGAATGTGGACATCTTTAGGAGGCCGTTTGCATGACTGCCATAGCAGACCATACTAACTGATGAATTTTAGGAATCTGACATAGAACAGAATAAGGTACTGGAGTTGTTTAAGGCAAAGCTGAAACTAAGGAGAAGTTTTACACATAAGCAAAAGAAAATTTATTTATATGTGACTTAAAGTTGAAATGGTTTTATTTGTTTTTATAAGTTCTACATATCTCATTAATACTAGCCAGATGCCTATAACCTTATGTTTTAGGTCAAAAACTTATTAAGTATCAGGTTTGATTAAAAGTCCATTTGATAGCTTGTGTGGTTAGAAAACCAAATAAGTGCATTACATATGATTAAATGTAAGCCTAAGCTGAATTTGGAAGTGCGTCTGAACATGATAAATGTAATCAGGAAATACAGAAAAGCAATAATTATTGATTTATATGGAATACAATGAACATAATTTCATTATTGGAGAAAACTTTAGAAATAAAATAAAATAATGGATGGAAAAGTACCTTATTAACCAAAATTATTCTTACATAATTTTAGTGTTTCAAGAATAGTTACTTGATTAATCATATAACTATGATCAAATAGGGTAGATTGAAGAACTATTTACAAAGGGGTACCCTTGTGTTGAAAATAAAAACATCTCCATCTGGCTATAGCTAAAGATAAATATAATCTAGGATTGTGTCAGATAGAGGATATTTATGTTGCTTTTCAATAAATTACACTGAAATATCACTGTTGTTCCATGTTAGTTTTCCTGGTATTCCTGGTGAACACAGGAATCAGTGAATCTCAACCTGTCGTCCACAGTAAGCAGTCATGATAAATGACGGCATTCATGTATGCAATACACATAAGTGAAATTTAGGCTCAATTCCCTTAGCAGTATTTCTGATGCTATCTTTTTGTCTCTCACTCTAGGTAATATAGTTGATACTTTGAGAATTAAATTCATGTTATTATAGACATGATACAGAGGCCTACTAGCTTCTTAGATTCGGTCTCCTTTCAATGCCCAAATAATTATCATCTGGGTCCTTATCATATGTGAAGTCACACAGTGTAGACTCCTTCACAAGTCCTGGGAATCCACAGGTAGAACTTACCTTCACTTGGTTGTGACTTTGCCCAACTTCCCCACCATTTTTCCCACCCCTGCTGTCTCATAACTACTCTCTGTGCAGTGCAATATTGCTTGGCACATAGTACAAGTTCATTAAAAACCTGTTGAATAAACAGAGAGTTTATGGAAACATAAGGTAATTGCAATGCAGAGAAGTAGGAAATCCTATTCCTAAAATCTATCAGTCATTGCTCAGCCCTCCACTAAATTTCTAGGATTTATTCACTTTACTTACTGAGAAAACCTCATTTTAACTTTATTCTTGCTCTCCGAGAGAAACCAAACCAGTTAACCCCATGATAGTCTTTCAGAAATGCTGCCATGACCACAGAAAATAGCCTTTTACATTGCCTTTTGGAGTAGTTAGATTTATTACAAATTCAGCGTTTCAGATCAGAATCTTCTATTACCTTTGTATAAGCAAAGGCTCATGAAAATGTTTACTCTAAAAGCCCTACTCCTTCTATCCAAAAGGTGATAGAAAATTTATTTTTAGCAACACAAAATACCAATAAAGCTTTGATGTTCCAGGTAGCTTGTTTTCTTAAACACTTCAAAGAATCCAGATCAATATTCTCCCTTTCCCTCCTTGCATATATACAGCAATTTGAAAGGGGTGAAAGTGGTAAGCGTTTTCCCGTCATTGATAAATCTGGCATTAGGAGAAGGCAAGGAGAAAATTTGTCTTGGTTTTTAGACTTATAGGGATCATGCCTTCCTCCCATTGTACACATGTAAAGATGATTTTGAATCTCTTCTAATTCTTTTTTTCAAAATAAGTTATATGTAAACTGCCCTGTGATAATTATTATTAGTAACATGTTACTGGTAACCTTTCCTCATACCAATGTGTTGTAATAATTCAGCTGAGAGCACAAAGCAATCATTTATACCCAAGGGTCTTCATTCTCTTAGCTTTGTTTTCAAATTTGCACATGGTATGAAAGAGGTCTTTTCCAAAAGTGTAATTTACAGATTTGGAATATAAAGATGTATGTGTGTAATTGAAGCAATGACAACTCTATATCACAAATGTAGAAAATATAGACAATATAGCATGGTAGTCAAGAAGACAGTAGCACTTCAAACTACCTAAAACCCCCAGAGGCCCCATGGCAATAAAGTGTAGTGATTAAGTACACACAACTCGGAATCGGAAAGACCTGGTTTTGAATCCAAGATCTACCTCTTATCACTGTGTCCTTGAACAAGCTATATGACCTCTCTGAGTCAACTTCCTTACTTGTAAATAGGCACATTATTGCAGGTCTTAGAGGGTTATTGTACAGTGACAGATATACAATGGTGCCTCTAAACACTTGAAGTCCCGAATCCCTTGGGCCTGTAATGCAGCCTTATATCCTCTTTTACTGTGGCCAGCTTGCTCTCCTGTTCTCCACAGCCACTATTTCATACCTTTTCACATTCCTGAAATCTGTGCCCACATCCCACCTCCAATGCTACTGAGGAAAAACAAAAAGCCACTCCAAGTGGGGTGACCATATAATTTCTCATCCAGACTGGGACAGCTTTGAGAGTCAAAGGGGATGCTCTTGTAACTTGATACCAAGACAATAAATATTGACCAAGATTGTTCCAGACAAGCTAGGACATGTAGTTACTTTAATCATTACAAAATTTCCTCAATTTCCAATCACCATGATAAAACAATCCTACCTATATCTGTGCTCATCCTTTCCTCCTCATCTCTCATTAGTGTGAAAAAGGCGTGGTCACCCTTCTCTCACCGAAAATCCCTCTGCTTATACTCTGGACCCAACCTTCAGTGGCACAGGGCTGCAAACTTGAGTATCTGCAAACAGAATTCTACCTCCATTGGCCCATTTTTCCAGTCAGTTGTCTACTTGATTGTTTAATCTGTCAACATTTGCTAATTTCATCATTATTTCACGTGACATCTGTAGTAAACTTAAAGACCATTGCATATAAGGTTTATTGGATGAAGCATAAAATTCTTATATTTTATAGCTTCACTTAAAGTTATTTTAAGTTTGTTTCTTAGGCTTCTAGCTAACCAATTCAGAGTGTGTTGAAATGGCAAGAGTTTACTCCTGCCCTAAAGTACACAAAAAGATGATTACATGTAATTTGGTGGAATACTCCTTGCATTTATGTTACCAGTTAATCTTCCCGTAAGCAGTTTAGTTGTTCACACACTGCAAAGTATGTGGATTAGGGCGAGGCAAAGACTGTGTGGGAATTTATAAAGATCAGGAACACCAGTTGGCCCGTTAAATCCAATTTTCTCTTCTTTATGACCAGCTTAGAATCAGAATATTGTCCCTGAAATAAACATTAGAGGCAATTGACCTAACTTAAAAAAAGAAAAGCAAATAAAGTTAAGTGACTTGCTTCAGATTATACAGCTAACAGGTGACAACACTAGGCTTAGGGTATAGATCTTCTGGCTTCCAGCCTATTGGACCATGTTTACAAAGCAATTCTATAAGCTCATCATTAGCTGGAAGGGTGTTCAGGGTGTAAGGAGCCACCAAGTGTAATAGGCACACAGGGAGTTTACATCCCTTTAAAGCCTGCACTCTGGTCTTACTTCCTATTTGGAGTGGTTAAACTTTCACATGCTCACATGCATGTTCAGCTTGAAGGTTAGGAGAGGGTTAAAGGTCAGAATCATGCACTTTGGTCATTTAGAAGCAGGACAATATCACAAGCTTTCACAGTGGTATATACTCAGTTGCATCATCCACAACAGCAGTAACGAAGGCAAACATTCTTTGAGAGCATATGTGTGGCAGGTACCAGACTGGTCACTGGTGATAGACAGGGTAGCCCAGGTTTGGTGTCTGCCCTCAGTGAGCTCACAGTGTAGTTAGTGATAGTTGGTTTGTGTCTGCAGAATGTTCCCTGGGCTAAAGAATACGTAATTGGAGGTCAGCCTTTTTTATACCCCTTTCCCCCTTTCTCCAATTTTGTATTCAATCCTATTTCTAAATGTGGGATGGGTATTCGAGAACTACTTTAATCTTATTAGCCTTTTTGGAAGTCCTGAGGCATCTTTCAGTGAACAAGAGCCATTGGTGTAAGCAGACAGATTTCTTAACACTGACTCGTTAACAGGGTAGCCACACTCTTTTCTGGTTTCCTCAACACCTCTGGCAGCCTGAGGTTTCAGAGTGTTCCTAAAGTCTCTAGGTTCTTGTTTTCATCTCTGTTAGCATCTAAGGATAAAAGGTATGGGGGTGTTTCTAGACCCCACTCATTCCTGGTTCTGGTTTCTTATGATCTGCTCTGCTCTTGAGTGTCTGGGCTGCATCCTCTGCTGCATTCGCCCTGGCTTGGGCCATATTTTCTGACTCTTGGCTCCCTATCAGCACTAATATTTTGATTGGGCTCACCCTGTTGCACAGAGTAAAGTATCAAAAAGCACCTATACTGCCTCAAAATAAATGCTAAACAATAAATTATTTAAGAAAAAGAAAATGGAGAAATATGTTGCAGTGTAGTTTTCAGAAGAAAGGCATAGGGCAAGTAAGGGAATGGTTCCTGGTAATAACTACAGTTAGTTTTTGCTCTGCCTTTTTTTTTTTTTACCTTAATTCTGCTAAGTTATCATATCAAATATTTTCAAAAGTGATGATAGCTAATGAGGGCAGAGGAGCAGGGTGACGCCTGGGAATTTTATTTACCTCAGTGACTTGGTGCCTCTTGTCTCTGGCCTCCTTGGCATTTCAGGTCTTCAAGGATTTAAAACAATACTTAAGAGAACATGACTACTGTGTTCAGATAATATGTAGCAATATTTTTAATTAAAGCAATATAATTGATAACTATTATAATTAAACAGAGTCAATTAAAGGAGGAACCAAATACTTTGGCTTCTGCAATCTAGGTTAGATATCTTTAAGAGTTACTGGTCTGTGTAGATTTTTGCTAAGATTGGAAGCCCACTATGTTTACCTGGAGGCCTTCAGGCTGACTCTCCACACTTTAAGGGGAATCTAAGTGAACAGTGGCTGCAAACCCAGATCAGAGGGCTCTTAGATGGCCCTGTCGAGAAATTTTAGCAAAGGTGGACTAAATGAAAAGACCTAGGTTCCTTCTGGACTTACAGATCAAGGATATGGACATTTTTACAGCATCTTAGACTAGAGAGGATTCCATGAAGTATTTCTGGGCCCATGGCTGTTCTGTGCAGTCTCTGAACCAGTCCATAGCCACTGGCTTATGTATACAATTATTAGGAGAGAGGAGTGGTGAATGATCTAAGGGCATCCAAATGGCAAGGGACCAAATCATAATAGTTTAAAAAAAATACCCACTGCCCAAAATAGTTGCTAACATTTATTAACTGCTGTATTTGTGTGCTCTTATTCAATGATTACGATACCCTTTAAGGGATGGATACTATTATTTCCTCTAATTTTTAGATGAGGAAACTAAAAAATATTAATTACTTGATAGATAGAAAATGGAATTTTTCTTCTTGTCACATTCAGACTGCTTGAATGGCTCAAAGTAAAAAGGAGGACATTACTGTTTAAATGTCTTGTTTTTTATTATGGTAATAATATACAAAAAGTTTTAGATCTGCAAGACTCCCTTTGATTTTATGGTGGGAAATAAAAAACCCTGCAATACTCATTTGTCCAAGATCATGCAAGTACTAAATGGCAGAGCTGAGAGTAAAACTCATGAGTTTTGACAAACAAGGCAAAGTCCTTTTCACTAACTTCTTGATGTCAGAATTTAGAAGGTTATGAAAGTGGTTGGAAGCCTGCAATCATACAGTAACCAGAAATTTGCTACCACCTAGTGGGTCAATTGAGTAATTTACATTTTCAAAAGCAGTTTCAGATATTGCATATTCATCAACATAAACACACACACACACACCCCCACACACGCACAAAGAAAGAGAATACTGTTGTCAAAGAATATGGGGTGAATAGAGATTGTGAAGGTTCTCTAGTCTATTGCCAACATTTTGCAGATGGGAGCGTTTGAGTGTGAAGAATTGAGTGGCTTCTCCAAGGTCACATAATAAATATAATGGGGTCAAAACTGGGAGTAAAACTCCAGTCTCTTCGTTTTTAGTTCAATGTTCTTTTTCTCTGGTACTCCATAAATAGGAAAGAAAAGGTTCTTTCAATTAATGTAATCCATAATCAAAGTATTTGCCTGAAGTGTTTTGAGGGTTTCAGCACACATAATATCATTCAACTTTTTATTTTGGCAGTCAAGTCTTGGTTATATTAGTGGAAAGGAAAATGTTTGTATGTAATAGGAACATATATCTATATGTCCATATTTATATACACTTATGTTTATATACCTATACTTATAATTATACCTATACTTATATACCTACACTCAGAGTGCTCCTAAAGTTGCTATGTTCTTGTTTACATTCCTGTTAGCATCTAAGCATAAAAGATATAGGATGTTTCTTGATGCTGTACCCTTAGATACTAACAGGGATGAAAACAAGAACCTAGCAACTTTAGGAGCACTCTGAGAGCTGAGGCTGCCAGGGGTGTTGAGGAAACCAGAAAACAGTATAGCTGATAATAGTTTCCAGGGGTCATGCCCAAGATGGCCGAATAGGATCAGCTCCAGCCTCCAGCTCCCAGCGTGAGCGACACAGAAGACGACTGATTTCTGCATTTTCAACTGAGGTACCGGGTTCGTCTCACTGGGTTGTATCGGACAGTTGGTGCTGGTCTGCGGGTGCAGCCCGACCAGCGAGAGCTGAAGCAGGGCAAGGCATCACCTCACCTGGGAAGTGCAAGGGGGAAGGGAATTCCTTTTCCTAGCCAAAGGAAATTGAGACACACAACACCTGGAAAATCGGGTAACATCCACCCTAATACTGCACTTTACCAAGGGTCTTAGCAAACGGCACACCAGGAGATTATATCCCACACCTAGTCCAGAGGGTCCCACGGCCACGGAGCCTCCCTCATTGCTAGCACAGCAGTCTGAGATCTAACTGCAAGGAAGCAGCAAGGCTGGGGGAGGGGCACCTGCCATTGCTGAGGCTTAAGTAGGTAAACAAAGCCGCCAGGAAGCTTGAATCGGGTGGAGCCCACCACAGCTCAAGGAGGCCGGCCTGCCTCTGTAGACTCCTCCTCTCGGGACAGGGCATAGGTAAACAAAAAGCAGCAGAAATGCCCCTGACACGAGCAGGTAAATGTCCCTGTCTGACAGCTTTGAAGAGAGCAGTGGATCTCCCAGCATGGAGGTTGAGATCTGAGAACGGACAGACTGGCAGCTCAAGTGGGTCCCTGACCCCTGAGAAGCCTAACTGGGAGACATCCCCGACTAGGAGCAGATTGACCCCTGACACCTCACATGGCAGGGTACACCCCTGAGACGAAGCTTCCAGAGCAAGAATCAGACAGCAACACTCGCTGTTCAGCAATATTCTATCTTCTGCAGCCTCCGCTGCTGATACCCAGGCAAACAGGGTTTGGAGTGGACCTCAAGCAAACTTCAACAGACCTATAGCTGAGGGTCCTGACTGTTAGATGGAATACTAACAAACAGGAAGGACACCCACACCAGAACCCCATCAGTACGTCACCATCATCAAAGACCAAAGGCAGATAAAACCACAAAGATGGGGAAAAAGCAGGGCAGAAAGGCTGGAAATTCAAAAAATCAGAGCGCATCTCCCCCTCCAAAGGAACACAGCTCATCACCAGCAACGGAACAAGCTGGATGGAGAATGACTTTGACGAGTTGAGAGAAGAAGGCTTCGGTCGATCAAAATTCTGAGAGCTAAAGGAGGAACTATGTAACCAGTGCAAAGAAACTAAAAACCTTGAAAAAAGAATGGATGAATGGATAACTAGAATAATCAATGCAGAGAAGACCTTAAAAGAACTGATAGAGATGAAAACCATAACACAAGAACTATGTGACAAATGCACAAGCTTCAGTAACCGACTCGATCAACTGGAAGAAAGAGTATCAGCGATTGAAGATCAAATGAATGAAATGAAGCGAGAAGAGGAGTGTAGAGAAAAAAGAGTAAAAAGAAGTGAACGAAGCCTCCAAGAAATATGGGATTATGTGAAAAGACCAAATCTATGTCTGATTGGTGTGCCTGAAAGTGACGGGGAAAATGGAACCAAGTTGGAAAACACTCTGCAGGATAACATCCAGGAGAACTTCCCAAACCTAGTAAGGCAGGCCAACATTCAAATTCAGGAAATACAGAGAATGCCACAAAGATACTCCTCGAGAAGAGCAACTCCAAAATACATAATTGTCACATTCACCAAAGTTGAAATGAAGGAAA
>NW_012106019.1:20752-21067 GCF_000951045.1 Mandrillus leucophaeus | reverse complement strand
AGACTGGCAAATTGGATAAAGAGTCAAGACCCATCAGTTTGCTGTATTCAGGAGACCCATCTCACATGCAGAGACACACATAGGTTCAAAATAAAAGAATGGAGGAAGATATACCAAGCAAATGGAAAGCAAAAAAAAAGCAGGGGTTGTGATCCTAGTCTCTGATAAAACAGACTTTAAACCATCAAAAATCAAAAGAGACAAAGAAGGCCATTATATAATGGTAAAGGGATCAATTCATCAGGAAGGGCTAACTATCCTAAATATATATGCACCCAATACAGGAGCACCCAGATTCATAAAGCAAGTCCTTAG
>NW_012106019.1:19796-20328 GCF_000951045.1 Mandrillus leucophaeus | reverse complement strand
AGCACTAAATGCCCACAAGAGAAAGCTGGAAAGATCTAAAATTGACACCTGAACATCACAATTAAAAGAACTAGAGAAGCAAGAGCAAACACATTCAAAAGCTAGCAGAAGGCAATAAATAACTAAGATCAGAGCAGAACTAAAGGAGATAGAGATACAAAAAACCTTCCAAAAAATCAATGATCCAGGAGCTGGTTTTTTGAAAGACTAACAAAATTGATAGAGCACTAGCAAGACTAATAAAGAAGAGAAGAGAGAAGAATCAAATAGATGCAATAAAAAAATGATAAAGGGGATACCACCACTGACGCCACAGAAATACAAACTACCATCAGAGAATACTATAAACACCTCTGCACAAATAAACTAGAAAACCTAGAAGAGTGGATAATTTCCGGGACACTTGCACTCTCCCAAGACTAAACCAGGAAGAAGTTGAATCCCTGAAAAGACCAATAGCAGCCTCTGAAATTGAGGCAATAATTAATAGCCTACCAACCAAAAAAAGTCCAGGACCAGACGGATTCACAGC
>NW_012106019.1:13631-13931 GCF_000951045.1 Mandrillus leucophaeus | reverse complement strand
AAAACTGGCACAAGACAGGGATGCCCTCTCTCACCACTCCTATTCAACATAGTGTTGGAAGTTCCGGCTAGGGCAATCAGGCAAGAGAAAGAAATAAAGGTGTTCAGTTAGGAAAATAAGAAGTCTAATTGTCCCTGTTTGCAGATGACATGATTGTATATTTAGAAAACCCCATAGTCTCAGCCCAAAATCTCCTTAAGCTGATAGCAACTTCAGCAAAGTCTCAGGATACAAAGTCAATGTGCAAAAATCACAAGCATTCTTGTACACCAGTAACAGACAAACAGAGAGCCAAATCAT
>NW_012106019.1:12902-13366 GCF_000951045.1 Mandrillus leucophaeus | reverse complement strand
TATAGATTCAATGCCATCCCCATTAAGCTACCAATGACTTTCTTCACAGAATTGGGAAAAACTGCTTTAAAGTTCATATGGAACCAAAAAAGACCCCACATTGCCAAGACAATCCTAAGCCAAAAGAACAAAGCTGGAGGCATCACTACCTGACTTCAAACCATACTACATGACTACAGTAACCAAAACAGCATGATACTGGTACCAAAACAGAGATATAGACCAATGGAAAAGATCAGATCCCTGAGAAATAATACCACACATATACTGTCATCTGATCTTTGGCAAACCTGAGAAAAACAAGAAATGAGGAAAGGATTCCCTATTTAATAAATGGTGCTGGGAAAATTGGCTATCCATAAGTAGAAAGCTGAAACTGGATCCTTTCCTTACTCCTTATACAAAAATTAATTCAAGGTGGATTAGAGACTTAAATGTCAGACCTAAAACCATAAAAACCCTAG
>NW_012106019.1:0-12403 GCF_000951045.1 Mandrillus leucophaeus | reverse complement strand
GGGCAAAGGATATGAACAGACACTTCTCAAAAGAAGACATTTATGCCACTAACAGACACATGAAAAAATGCTCATCATCACTGGCCATCAGAGAAATGCAAATCAAAACCACAATGAGATACCATCTCACACCAGTTAGAATTACAATCATTAAAAAATCAGGAAAGAACAGGTGCTGGAGAGGATGTGGAGAAATAGGAACACTTTTACACTGTTGGTGGGACTGTAAACTAGTACAACCATTGTGGAAAACAGTGTGATGATTCCTCAAGGATCTAGAACTAGAAATACTATTTGGCCCAGCCATCCCACTACAGGGGATATACCCAAAGGATTATAAGTCATGCTGCTCTAAAGACACATGCACATGTATGTTTATTGCAGCACTATTCACAATAGCAAAGACTTGGAATCAACCCAAATGTCCATCACTGACAGACTGGATTAAGAAAATGTGGCACATATACAGCACGGAATACTATGCAGCCATGAAAAAGGATGAGTTCATGTCCTTTGTAGGGACATGGATGCAGCTGGAAACCATCATTCTCAGCAAACGATCACAAGAACAGAAAACCAAATACTGCATGTTCTCACTCATATGTTGGAATTGAACATGAGATCACCTGGACACAGGAAGGGGATCAGGGATAGCATTAGGAAATATACCTAATGTAAATGATGACTTAATGGGTGCAGCACACCAACATGGCACATGTATACATATGTAACAAACCTGCATGTTGTGCACATGTACCCTAGAACTTAAAGTATAAAAAAAAAAAAAAAAGAGTATAGCTATCCCGTTATTGAGTCAACGTTAGGAAATATGTCTGCTAATATTGCTCATTCTTATTCACTGAAAGATGCCTCATAACCTCCAAAAAGGCTGATCAGATAAAAGTAATTCTTAATCTATTTATCTTAGGCTAATACTAGAATAAATTTCCATTTCTTGGGCACATAGTAACTTGTGATATACTAGAAGTAGGCTGGATGGCAGTAGAATATTGTTCAGTATTTTGAAAAAATAGTTAATAAAAAAGATGAATAGACTGTAAATAATAGAGTATATATTGTATAAAGTATACTTCATGCCATTACTATCACAGAATACTGTTCAGTATTTTTTTTAAAAAAAAAGTTAATAAAAAAGATGAATAGACTGTAAATAATCGAGTATATGTTGTATAAAGTATACTTCATGCCATTACTGTCATAGTAGTAAAGGAGTTTTTTAACAAATTTTAAAGAAGCTGATTTCAAAAACATATTTTTATTTATATTTTTGATAAATTTATTTTGCATATCAAATAGCATGTGAGATTTACCATAACACACTTTTAAATATTCTTAAGAACTGGTTTGTTGTATCTATACATGAAATGGACTGTTACTTAAAATGGTGAGTCCTTCTTTGTAACATTTGTTAGATTCTTTCTTAAAACAATGTACATTGGGAAGTAAGAACTGTTTGGCTGTGTTCTTTTGAAAGACAGCAGGGGAACTGGGGCAGAGACAAACGTGGGCTCCTCTCAAGAAAAAGCAGTCCTTTTTTTTTTTTTCTTGGACGACTTCTAAAATGTCCCATATGGAGATTTTACAGGATTTTTTGCTTTTTTCACACCTGTTTTATATGCTTTAGATATGCTTCTCCAAGACACTCTCGTAGGTGGAAGCCACCATCAAGCATCTTGCCATCTTCACTGTACTCATTTGTCATCATCTTCAATTTTGCAGGATTGTAAACACAGTGAAAAATTTCAATATACTTTCAGTAATTTTAAAATGACAATGAGAGAAAGAAAGATAGAAGGAAGGAAGGAAGAAAGGAAGGAAAGAAGGAAGGAAGGAAGGAAGGAAGGAAGGAAGGAAAGGAAGGAAGGAAGGAAAGCAAGCATTAGAACTTTTAAACCCAAACAAAAATACACAAAAGGAATCTGGCTGCCTGTTTGTATATGTAAGTAGAAAAATGTCTTTCTGACTGAAGCAAGAACAATTTCCTCCAATACAACTTTGGCCGTCATTTAGAGAGGCCACTTTTCTTTAACCAGTATGCCTAATAGACAGAGATAGAGCAGGATCTAGTTGGGATCCACCACCATCATTTAACTTGTAGCCAATCACTTAATCTCTGTATGTGTTAGTTTCCTAATATAAAACCCATGTAATTATTATAGTTATCTTACAGTTATTTCAGTGTGTGTGAATATGACATATTTCAATTAAAGTGTTTAGAACAATGTTTGGCACATCGTAAATAATTTTAAGCTATTAGAATAGCTAAGAATGGGTTGTAGTTAGATATTTTTTCTTTTAATTTTTAAAAATTTTCCATACATAGTAGGTGTATATGTTTATGGTATATATGAGATGTTTTGATACAGGCATGCATTGTGAAATCATCACATCATGAAGAATGGAGTATCCATCCCTTCAAGAATTTCTCCTTTGTGTTACAAACAATCTAATTACACACTTAGGTATCTTGAAATGCACAATTAAGTTATTATTGGCTATTACTATAGTCACACTGCCATGCTATCAAATAGCAGGTCTTATTCATTCTTTCTACTTTTTGTACCCATTAACCTTTCCTAGCCCGCTGCCAACTCCTCACTACCATTCCCAGCCTCTGGCAAACCATTCTTCTATTCTCTATGCCCATAAGTTCAAGTGTTTTGATGTTTTAGACCCCACAAATAAGTGAAAACATGTCGTGTTTGTCTTTCTGTGTCTGACTTATTTCATTTAACATAGGGTCTCCAGTTTTCCATGTTGTTGCAAATGACAAGGTATTATCCTTTTTTTAATGGCAGAATACCATAGCACTGTGTATATGTACCACATTTTCTTTTTTAAAAGATTTTATTTTATTTTACTTTAAGTCCCAGGATACATTGGTGGTTCCATGTCTTTGCTATTATAAATAGTGCTTCAATAAATATACATGTGAATGTGTCTTTATAGTAGAATAGTTTATATTTTCTTGGGTATATACCCAGTAATGGGATTGTTGGGTCAATGGTATTTCTGGTTCTGGGTCCTTGAGGAATTGTCACATTGTCTTCCCAATGGTTGAACTAATTTACATTCCCACCAACAGTGTGTAAAAGTGTTCCTATTTCTCCACATCCTCTCCAGCATCTATTGTTTCTTGACTTTTTAATGATTGCCATTCTGACTGGTGTGAGGTAGTATCTCATCGTGTGTGGTTTTTTTTCATATGTTTGTTGGCCAAATAAATATCTTCTTTTGAGAAGTGTCTGTTCATATCCTTTGTCCACTTTTTGATGGGGTGGTTTGTTTTTTTTCTTGCAAATTCATTTAACTTCCCTGTAGATTCTGAATATTAGCCCTTTGTCAGATGGGTAGATTGCAAATTTTTTCTCCCATTCTGTAGGTTGCCTGTTCACTCTGATGACTATTTTGCTGTACAGAAGCTCTTCAGTTTAATTAGATCCCATTTGTCATTTTTGGTTTATGTTGCATTTGCTTTTGGTGTTTTAGTCATGAAGTCTTTGTCCATGCCTATGTTCTGAATGGTATGGCCTAGGTTTTCTTCTAGGGTTTTTGTGGTTTTGCGTTTTACATTTAAGTCTTTAATCTATCTTGAGTTAATTTTTGTATCAGGTGTAAGGATGGGGTCCAGTTTAGGTTTTCTGCATATGGCTAGCCAATTTTCCCAACAC
Source organism: Mandrillus leucophaeus (assembly GCF_000951045.1). Classification (NCBI taxonomy): domain Eukaryota; kingdom Metazoa; phylum Chordata; class Mammalia; order Primates; family Cercopithecidae; genus Mandrillus; species Mandrillus leucophaeus. The sequence goes on along the minus strand of NW_012106019.1, from coordinate 8,711 downwards.
CATTTATTAAATAGGGAATCTTTTCCCCATTACTTTTTTTTTCCCTCAGTTTGTCAAAGATTAGATGGTTTTAGATGTGTGCTGTTATTTCTGAGATCTATATTCTATTCCATTGGTCTATATGTCTGTTTTGATATCACTGCCATGCTGTTTTGGTTACTGTAGCCTTGTAGTATAATTTGAAGTTAGGTAGTGTGAGGCCTCCAGCTTTGTTCTTTTGCTTAGGATTGTCTTGACTATACAGGCTCTTTTTAGTTCCGTGTGAAATTTAAAGTAGATTTTTCTAATTCTATGAAGAATGTCAATGGTAGCTTGATGGGAATAGCATTGAATCTATAAATTACTTTGGGCAGTAAGGCCATTTTCATGATATTGATTCTTCCTATCCATGAGGATGGAATGTTTTTCCACTTGTTTGTGTCCTCTCTTATTTCCTTGAGAGCAGTGGTTTGTAGTTCTCCTTAAAGAGGTCCTTCACATCCCTTGTAAGTTGGATTCCTAGGTATTTTATTAAATTTATAGCAATTGTGAATAGGAGTTCATTCATGATTTGGCTCTCTGCTTGTCTATTGTTGTAAAGGAGTATTTGTGATTTTTGCACGTTGACTTTGTATCCTGAGACTTTGCTGAAATTGCTTATCAGCTTGAGGAGATTTTGGGCTGAGATGATGGGGTTTTCTAAATATAAATTTATGTTATCTGCAAACAGAGACAATTTGGCTTCCTCATTTCCCATTTGAATTCCTTTTATTTCTTTCTTTTCCCTGATTGCCCTGGTCAGAACTTGCAACACTAAGTTGAATAGGAGTGGTGAGAGAGGGAATTCTTGTCTTGTGCGGGTTTTCAAAGCGAATGCTTCCAGCTTTTGCCCATTCAGTATGATATTGGCTATGGGTTTGTCATAAATAGCTCTTATTATTTTGAGATACGTTTCATCAATACCTAGTTTATTGAGAGTTTTTAACATGGAGGATGTTGACTTTTATCCAAGACCTTTTCTGCAATTATTGAGATGATAATGTGGTGTTTGTCATTGGTTCTGTTTATGTGATGGATTACTTTTGTTGATTTGTGTGTATGGAACCAGGCTTGCATCCCACGGATGAAGCCGACTTGATCATGGTGGATAAGATTTTTGATGTGCTGCTGGAATTGGTTTGCCAGTATTTTATTGAGGATTTTTGCCTCGATGTTTATCCAGGATATTGGCCTGAAGTTTTCTTTCTTTGTTGTGTCTCTGTCAGGTTTTGGTACCAGGATGATGCTGGCCTCATAAAAAAAGTTAGGGAGGAGTCCCTCCTCTTCAATTGTTTGGAATAGTTTCAGAAGGAATGGTACCAGCTCCTCTTTGTACCTCTGGTAGAATTTGGCTGTAAATCCATCTGGTCCTGGGCTTTTTTTTTGGTTGGTAGACTATTAATTACTGCCTCAATTTCATAACTTGTTATTGGTCTATTCAGGGATTCGATTTCTTCCTGGTTTAGTCTTGTGAGGGTGCATATGTCCAGGAATTTATTCATTTCTTCTAGATTTTCTAGTTTATTTGCATAGAGGTGCTTATAGTATTCTCTGATGGTAGTTTGTATTTCTGTGAGGTTAGTGATGATATCCCCTTTATCATTTTTTATTGCGTCTATTTGTCTCTTCTGTCTTTTCTTCTTAGTTAGTCTAGTTACCAGTCTATCAATTTCATCATTTTTTTTCAAAAACTAGCTCCTGGATTCACTGATTTTTTGCAAATCGGATAGAGTCTTGACTCTATCCGATTTGCCAGTCTGTGTCTTTTAATTGGGGCATTTAGCCCATTTATATTCAAGGTTAATATTGTTATGTGTGAGTTTGATCCTGTTATGATGTTAGCTGGTTATTTTGCCCATTATTTGATGCAGTTTCTTCCTAGCATTGATGGTCTTTACAATTTGGCATATTTTTGCAGTGACTGGTACTGGTTGTTCCTTTCTTGTTTAGTGCTTCCTTCAGGAGCTCTTGTAAGACAGGCCTGGTGGTGACAAAATCTCTCAGTATTTGATTGTCTGTAAAGGATTTTATTTCTCCTTCACTTATGAAGCTTAGTTTGGCTGGATGTGAAATTCTGGGTTGAAAATTGTTTTCTTTATGAATGTTGAATATTGGCCCCCACTCTCTTCTGGCTTATAGGGTTTCTGCTGAGAGATCCACTGTTAGTATGATGGGCTTCCCTGCAGAAAGAGAGAAAGGTCAGAACACCTACAAAGGGAAGCCCATCAAACTAACAGTGGATCTCTCAGCAGAAATCCTACAAGCCAGAAGAGAGTGGGGGCCAATATTCAACATTCCCTTTTTTGCTTCATTTCGACCTTGGAGAATTTGATGATTATGTGTCTTGGAGTTGATCTTCTTATGTAGTGTCTAGTGACATTCTCTGTATTTCCTGAATATGAATGTTGGCCTGTCTTGCTACATTGGGGAACTTCTCCTGGATGATATCCTGAAGTGTGTTTTCCAACTTGGTTCCATTCTTCCTGTCTCTTTCAGGTACTCCATTTAATCATAGGTTCAGTCTTTTTATGTAGTTGCATATTTCTGGGAGGCTTTATTCATTGCTTTTTATTGTTTCTTCTCTAATCTTGTCTGCATACTTTATTTCAGCAAGGTGGTCTTCAAGCTCTGATATCCTTTCTTCTGCTTGATTGATTTGGCTATTGATACTTGTGTATGCTTCCCAAAGTTCTTGTGCTGTGTTTTTCAGCTCTATCAGGTCATTTATATTACTCTCTAAATTGGTTATTCTAGTTAGCAGCTCCTGTAACCTTTTATCTAAGTTCTTAGCTTCTTTGCATTGGGTTAGAACATGCTCCTTTAGCTCAGTGGAGTTTGTTATTACCCACCTTCTGAAGCCTACTTCTGTCAATTCATCCATCTCATCCTTTGTCTAGTTCTGTGCCCCTGCAGGAAAGGCATTGCAATCATTTGGAAGTGAAGAGGCATTCTGGATTTTGGAATTTTCAGAGTTTTTGTGCTGGTTTTCCCTCACCTTTGTGGATTTATCTACCTTTGATCTTTGAGGCCGATGACCTTTGGATAGGGTTTTTTTGGGGGGGGGTGGTGGGGTCTTTTTTGTTGATGTTGTTGTTGTCACTTTCTGTTTGTTAGTTTTTCTTCTAACAGTCAGCCTTCTCTTCTGCAGGTTTGTTGCAGTTTGCTGGAGGTCCACTCCAGACCCTGTTTGCCTGGTTATCACCAGTGGAGACTGCAGAACAGCAAAGATTGCTGCCTGCTCCTTCCTCGGGAAGCTTCATCCCAGAGGGTCACCAGCCTAATGCCAGTCAGAGCTCTCCTGTAGGAGGTGTCTCTTGACCCCTGTTGGGAGGTCTCTCCCAGTCAGGAGGCCCTGGGAGCCAGGGACCTGCTTGAGGAGGCAGTCTGTCCCTTAGCAGAGCTCATGTGCTGTGCTGGGAGCATCCCCCTTGTCAGGATCAGCTTCTCTCTTCAAAGCAGGCAGGTAGGAAAGATTAAGTCTGCTGAACTTGCAACTGCAGTTGCCCCTCCCCACAGTTGCCCTTTCCCAGGGAGATAAGAGTTTTATCTGTAAGCTAGGGGCTGCTGGATTTCCTGTAGAGATTCCCTGCCCAGTGAGGAGGAATCTAGAGAAGCAGTCTGGCCACAGCTGCTTTGCTGTGCCATGGAAATTCCATCCAGTACAAACCTCCCAGTCTCCTTAGCACTGTCAGGGGAAAACTGCCTACTAAAGCAACAGTAATGGTGGTCATCCCTCCCCCTACCAAATTCCATCATCCCAGGCTGACTCCAGACTGCTGTGCTGGCAGTGAGAATTTTAAGCCAGTGGTTCTTAGCTTTTTGGGCTCTGTGGGAATGGGACTCGCTGAGCAAGACTGCTTGGCTCCCTGGCTTCAGCCCTTTTTCCAGGGGAGTGGATGATTCTCCTGTCTCACTGGAGTTCCAGATGCTGCTGGAGTAGGAAAAAACTCCAGCAACTCAGTGCCTGCCCAAACAGCCGCCCAGTTTTGTTCTTGAAACCCAGGGACCTGGTGGTCTAGTTCATGAGAGAATCTCCTGATCCACAGAGATTGCAAAAATCCGTGGGAAAAGCGTAGTACCCCAGGCAGGTAGCACAGTCCCTCACTGCTTCCTTTGGCTGGGGGAGAGAGGTCCCCTGACTCCCTGAACTTCCCGGGTGAGGTGATGCTCCACCCTGCTTCTGCTCTCTCTCTCTGTGGATCTCACCCACTGCCTAACCAGTTCCAATAAGATGAACTGGGTACATCAGTTGGAAATGCAGAAATCACCTGCCTTCTCTGTTGGTCTCGCTGGGAGCTGCAGATCCGAGCTGTTTCTATTTGGACATCTTGGCCCCTTCCCCCACATTATCTTTATCCATTCATCTGTTGATGGACACTTAAGTTGCTTCCAAATCTTGGCTATTGTGAAGAGGGTTGTGGTAAACATGGTAGTACAGGTACCTTTTTGATATACTGATTTCCTCTCGTTTGAATATATACCCAGAAGTGGGATTGCTGGATCATATGTTAGCTCTATTTTTAGTTTTTTGAGGAACCTCCAAGCTGTTCTTAATAGTAGTTGTACTAATCTACATTCTCACCAACAGTGTACAAGGGTCACCTTTTCTCCACATTCTTGCCAGTATTTGTTGTCACTTGTCATTTGGATATAAGCCATTTTAACTGGGATGAAATATCTCATTGTAATTTTGATTTACATTTCTCTGATGATCAATGATGTTGAGCATATGCCTGTTTGCCATTTTTGTGTCACCTTTTGAAAAATGTCTATTCAAATCTTTTGCTCATTTTTGATCAAATTACTAGATATTTTTTTTTTTCCCATAGAGTTGTTTGAGTTCCTTATATATTCTGGTTAGTAATTCCTTGTCAGATGAATAGTTTGCAAATATTTTCTCTCATTCTGTGAGTTTTCTATTCACTTTGTTGATTGTTTTCTTTGCTGTACAGAAGCTTTTCAACTTGATGTGATCCAATTTGTCCATTTTTCTTTGGTTGCCTCTGCTTGTGGGGTGTTGCTCAAGAACCTTTTGCCCAGACCAGTATCTTGGAGATTTTCCCCAATGTTTTCTTATAGCAGTTTCATAGTTTGAGGTCTTAGATTTACGTCTCTATTTTGAGTTGATTTTTGTATATGGCAAGAGATAGGGGTCTAGTTTCATTCTTCTGCATATGGATATCCAGTTTTCCCACACTATTTACTGAAGAGACTGTCTTTTACTGAAGAGACTGTCTTTTCCCCAGTGTAGGTTTTGGGGACCTTTGTTGAAAATGAGTTCACTGTTGGTGTGTAGATTTGTTTCTGGGTTCTTTATTCTGTTCCATTGCTCTATGTGGCTGTTTTTTATGCCAGTACCATGCTGTTTTGGTTAAAATAGCTCTGTCATATAATTTTAAGTCATGTAATGTGATTTCTTCAGTTTAGTTATTTTTGCTTAGGATAGCTTTGGCTATTCTCAGTCTTTTGTGGTTCCATATAAATTTTGGTATTGTGTTTTCTATTTCTGCAAAGAATGTCATTGATATTTTGATAGATATTGCATTGAATCTGCAGATTGCTCTGGGTAGTATGGACATTTTAACAACATTGATTCTTCCAATTCATAAACATGGACTACTTTTCTGTTTGTTGGTGTCCTCTTCAATTTCTTTCATCAGTGCTTTATAGTTTTTGTTATAGAGATCTTTCACTTCTTTGATTAAGTGAATTCCTAGGTTTTAATTTTATTTATGGCTATAGTAAATGGAATTTTTAATTTTTTTTTCAGACAATTCACTGTTGGCATATAGAAATGCTACTAATTTTTGTGTGCTGATTTTTGTATCCTACAACTTTACTGAATTTGTTTATCAGTTCTAATATAATAGTCTTTTGGTGGAGTCTTTTAGGTTTTTCCAAATATAAGAGCATATCATTTGCAAATAAGAATAACTTGACTTCTTCTATTCCAATTTGAATGCCCTTTAATTTTTTCTCTTGTTTGATTGCCCTTGCTAGGACTTCCAGTACTATGTTTAATAACAGTGGTGAAAGTGGGCATCGTTGTCATGTTCCAGTTTTTAGAGGAAAGATTTTCAGTTTTTCCCCATTCAGTATGATACTAGTTGTAGATCTGTCATATATGGCTTTTATTATGTTGAAGTACGTTCTTACTATACCCAGTTATTTGAGGGTTTTTATCATGAAGAGGTGTTAAATTTTTATCAAATGCTTTTTTGAATCAATTGAGATAATCGTAAGGTTTTTTACCCTTCATTATGTTGATATGATTGATTGATTTGTATCAATCAATCATATCAATCAATACAAATCAATACAAATACATTGATTTATATTTGGTTGATTTGTATCACATTGATTTATTTGCATATGCTGAACCATCCTCACATCCTAGGGATAAATCCCACTTGGTCCTGATGAACGATCTTTCTAATATATGTTCAATTCTGTTTGCTAATATTTTGTTAAGAACTTTTGCATCAATCTTCATCAGAAATATTGACCAGTAGTTTTCTTTTTTTGTTATGTCTTTAGTTTTGGTATCAGGGTAACACTGACCTCATAGAATGATTTTTGAAGTATTCTCTCCTACTCTATTTATTTGATTAGTTTGAATAGGATTGGTATTAGTGGTTTATATGTGTAGTAGAATTAAGCAGTGAAGCTATCAGGTCATAGGCTTTTCTTTACTGGGAGACTTTTTAAATATGGCTTTGATCTTATTACTTATTATGGGTTTTTTCAGGTTTTGGGTTTCTTCCTGGCTTAATCTTGGTAGGTTGTATGTGTCTAGGAATTTGCTCATTTTTTCTAGGTTTTCCAATTCATTGAAACATAGTTGCTCATAGTAGTCAATTATGATCCTTTAAATTTCCATGGTATTAGTTGTAATGTTTCCTTTTGCATTTCTGATTTTATTGTTTGGATCTTCTCTCATTTTTTCTTAGTCTGGCTGAAGGTTCATCAATTTTGTTTAACTTTTCAAAAAAACAACATTTTGTTTTATTGATCTTTTCTATTTTTTTATTTCAATTTCATTTCTTGCTGTTCTGATCTTTATGTTTTTTCTTCTATTAATTTTGGGTTTGCTTTGCTCCTACTTCTGTAGTTCTTCCAGACACATCCTTAGATTGTTTATTTAATTTTTAAAATTTTTTGATGTAGGCACTAATAGATATAAGCTTCTTTCTTAGTATTGCTTTTGCTGTATCCTGTAGGTTTTGGTATGTCATGTTTCCATTATCAGTTGTTTCAAGAAATTCTTCGATTATCTTCTTAATTTCTTCATTGACCCACTAGTCATTCAGGAGCAGGAGCATATTGTTTGATTCATATATGTTTGTATATTTCCTAAAGTTTCTTTTATTATTAAGCTCTAGTTTCATTCCATTGTGGTCACAGAAGGTGCTTTATATTATTTCATTTAAAAATTGTTTAAAGGTTTTAAGCTTCTCATTTTTACTGAACTGGTTAAGAACTTCAGTGGTTAATAAAATCACATTAAATACTGGATTGTTGTTAAAAATGGTGCCACATTATAACTCTCTCCCATTTTTCACATAATGCCCATAGTGACTCTAATCAGCTAAAATCAAAACACAAAAACTTACACCAATACTAAGAAATACTAACATTACTAACCAATTACCACTAGTAAAAGAGTTGTGAAACAGGGGAAATACATCTAGATGGCATAATACGTAATACCATTGTATCAGAGAGTATTATAAAATTATGCATCATGTATATATGTAACATATGAAATAAAATGTCAGCAGACATTAACATTTTCCCACCAGTGGCCAGCAATTCTGCCTTGCCTCTAGAATAAATGGTTACCATGGGTTGAATAAGCGAACAGCCCTGGCAGCTCTGCAAGATGACTTCACTGTTTGTTATTGTTTTATTTATTTTTTAGATTGTTTTTCTTTCCTTTCTTTGTTTATTATACTTTAAGTTCTAGAGTACATGTGCACAACGTGCAGGTTTGTTACATATTTATACATGTGCCATGTCAGTGTGCTGTACCCATAAACTCATTGTTTATATTAGGTATATCTCCTAATACTATCCCTTCCCCGTTCCCCCACGCCATGACAGATCCTGGTGTGTGATGTTCCCCTTCCTGTGTCCAAGTGTTCTCATTGTTCAATTCCCACCTATGAGTGAGAACATGTGGTGTTTGGTTTTTTTTTTCCTTGCAATAGTTTGCTGAGAACGATGGTTTCCAGCTTCATCCATGTCCCTACAAAGGACATGAACTCATCCTTTTTTTTTTTTTATGGCTGCATAGTATTCCATGGTGCATATGTGCCACATTTTCTTAATCCAGTCTATTATTGATGGACATTTGGGTTGGTTCCAAGTCTTTGCTATTGTGAATAGTGCCACAATAAAAAACATGTGCATGTGTGTTTATAGCAGCATGATTTATAATCCTCTGGGTATGTACCCAGTAATGGGATGGTTGGGTCAAATGGTATTTCTAGTTCTAGATCCTTTAGGAATCACCACACTGTCTTACACAACGGTTGAACTAGTTTACAGTGTAAAAGTGTTCCTATTTCTCCACATCCTCTCCAGCACCTGTTGTTTCCTGCCTTTATAATGATCACCATTCTAACTGGTGTGAGATGGTATCTCATTGTGGTTTTGATTTGCATTTCTTTGATGGCCAGTGATGATGAACA
>NW_012106018.1:547-1578 GCF_000951045.1 Mandrillus leucophaeus | reverse complement strand
TAATGTAACTCATTAGTCCAAGAAGAAATTACAGTGAAAATTAGTAAATAACTTGAAGTGATTATTAACAATATGATCAATCAAAGCCTGTAAGATTTAATTAGAATACTTAAAAGAATATAGTAGTATACATGCATATATTAAAAAATACTAAAAGTTGAAAATAAATCACCTCTACTGTCACTATAAGAGCTAATAAAAAGCATAAGTAAGCTCAAATAAACTGGGAAGAAATAATCAAAATAAATGCCAGAAATTAGTGAAATGGAAAATAGACATATAACAGACATAGTTAACAAAGCTAAAAGTGGGTTCTTTGAAAATATTAAATTGCTAAATTTCTGGCATCGGTGACCAAGAGACAGAAGAGAAGAGAGAGAGGAAAAAAAAAATAAATAAAACATAAAAAACCAATAGACCAATATCAGAAGTAAAAAAGAAAATCTCACTATCGATATTATGTGTTGATAAATTTGACAAGTTAGTCAAAATGAAAAATCCTTTTGAACACATAAATTATACAACATAAAAAAGCAGAATAGCCCTTTATATAGCAATGATATAATCCACAAGTAAAAACTTTCGAAGTTTTTCGAAGAAAACTCCATGTACAGCGAGTATCGTAAGAGAATTTTTATAAATATTGAATGAAAAACCAGTATTATATTTTTTTCAGAAATTGACTATAATCTTCCTAACTCATATTATCAGAAAAATATTATCTTGATACAATAATACTAAAATAATATTTTAAAAAGTAAAATTGTAGGGCAATATTTATTATGAACAAAGATACAAAATTCCTAAAACATTATTAGCATATTTAATTTAGTGATAAGTAAAAAGGGTAACACGTCATGACAGAAAGTAGTGCCTAATCCAGCAGTGCCAGTTTGGTTTAACATAGATTGAAAATCATCTACTACAATTCAGCAGACTGACAAAATTAAAGACAGCAACAGTATTTGAAAAAAAATCATAATTTTTAATTGTACAAAGACCAAAAGGAATTTTCTTAATCTGATAAAGAG
>NW_012106018.1:0-497 GCF_000951045.1 Mandrillus leucophaeus | reverse complement strand
ATTATCTTGATACAATAATACTAAAATAATATTTTAAAAAGTAAAATTGTAGGGCAATATTTATTATGAACAAAGATACAAAATTCCTAAAACATATTATTAGCATATTTAATTTAGTGATAAGTAAAAAGGGTAACACGTCATGACACAAAGTAGTGCCTAATCCAGCAGAGCCAGTTTGGTTTAACATAGATTGAAAATCATCTACTACAATTCAGCAGACTGACAAAATTAAAGACAGCAACAATATTTGAAAAAAAATCATAATTTTTAATTGTACAAAGACCAAAAGGAATTTTCTTAATCTGATAAAGAGTATCTGCAAAACACTGATACCTAATGTAGTAAATGATAAAATATTCCATCTCCTCTCCATCATCCAATTTGGAATTGCAATTGAGATGCCTATTATCTCCATTTCTATTTATGATTATATTGGAGGTTAAAAGCAGTGCAATAAAGCAACAAAATTAAATAAAATACATGACATTGAGAAG
>NW_012106017.1:969-2706 GCF_000951045.1 Mandrillus leucophaeus | reverse complement strand
TTGAGTAACAATCATTTTATGATGACAAACTATAGTCAGCTTGATTTATAATGCATGCTGCCAAATCCTTTAAGGTGTACAATGTATTAGCAAGTTATAATTTGGTTCACACTATATAAGAATGCATTGGAACTACTAAAACAAAGTAGTATTTTTTCTCAGTTAGTACAGAACACTGGGGAAAGTACATGCTGAAGTGCTCTCTGGTAGCCATAGGGTTTCTAATAACGGCCTCAACACAGGAATTTTTTGTTCCTGGAAGCAGCCATTACTACTCACAGTTGTTGTAGCTCATGCCAGCCCAGTAAAACCTGGGCGTGTTATAATCAATGGCAATTGAAACAGTTAATAACATTAAATTTTAATTTGGACAAAGGTGTAAGAAATCAATGCTTTAGCATATCTCTTGGCATACTGCTGGCCTTAACACCCCAAATATATTTAAAAATGTAACAATTCTGCAAGGGGAATAATATAAAACACATCAATTTCCTTCCTAGATTTAACTGTACTGAAAAAATAATTGCCATATAATAGTCACTTCACAACACGAATGAAGCAGGGATAAGGGCATAATGCTTCTATGTGAAAATAAAACAGAGAAGTGACTAAAAAATTCAACTTAGAGTATGCATAATATATTTTAGAATGAACTATTTTCCATCATTGCAGAAGTGAAATCTGACATTCAAAAAGAATCTTATGCTAATTGTCACCTTATTTGAACATTATCATTTATTATATTTAAAATGTTATTTTGGTGCATTTTCTCTCTCTCTCTCTGTCTCTCTCTCTCTCTCTCATAACATTACACATTTCTAGGAAGTGCTTAAAAATCAACATTGTATAACAAGCATGTTTGCATTTACTATAAACTTAATAACTAATCTTAGCAGTAGTAAAACATAGAATCAAGAAGGTATCCAGTATATAATTGCTTTAATTACAATTTTTGTTGTGAAATTATTTTAGATTCACATGCAGTCATAAGATAAGAGAGAATTCCTGTGTACACCATACTGAGCTTCTGCCAATGGTAACATCTTGTAAATCTATAACAGAAAAGCACAGCCAGGATACTGACATTGAATAGTAAAAAGGTAGAACATTTCCATCACCAGAAGTATCCCTTGCATTGCCCTTTGTAGCCACATCTATTTCCTGCCTGATTCCACCCACTCCATGATCCCTGACAACCACTAATCTCTTTTCTATTTATATATTTTTGTCATTTCAGAAATGTTAATAATTCATATCATAAAAATATAACTCTGGGTAATTGGATTTTTTTTTTCACTCAGCATAATTTTCCAGAGATTCCTCCAGGTCCTTGTGTGTATTAATAGCAATATGTACAACAAACTCCCATGATACAAGTTTACCTGTGTGACAAACCTGCACTTGTATCCCTGAACTTAAAATAAAAGTTAAAAAATAGTTCATTCCCTTTTACTGCTGATTCATATTCCACAGTGCCAACGTACCCAGTTGTTTAACCATCAATCTATTGATAAACATTTGAGCTGTTTCCTAAATTTGACAATTACAAATAAACCTGCTATCAACATTCATGTACAGGTTTTCGTCTTCATTTATCAAGGATAAACGCTCAGATGTAGAATAACTGAGTCATGTGATAGTTAGATGGTTAATTTCATTGAAATAATATTCCAAATGGCTATATCAATTTAGAACGGCTGTGCCATTTTACATTCCCACCAATACTCCATGAATGGT
>NW_012106017.1:0-919 GCF_000951045.1 Mandrillus leucophaeus | reverse complement strand
ATTATGGATGAGTGCTGAAATTTTAAAATGTTTTTTCTGCATCAATAAATATGACCATGTGATATTTCATCTTTACTCAGTTAACCTGGTAGGTTTCACTGATTAATTTTCAAATAGTTGAACCAGTTTTGAGTCCCTGGTAGAAACCTTAGTTGCTAATGGTGCATAATGCTTTTTAAATTTTGCCGAATTCACTTTGCTAACATTTAGCTATAAATTTCGGGATTTATATTCTATAAGGGATACTGGTTTGCAGTTTTAGTTTTTGGCATTGTCTTTGTCTGGTTTTGTTATCGGGTTAATAACAGTGTCTTCCCTCTTCTATTTTCTGGAAGTGATTCTGTAGAATTCTTGTTAATTCTTTTTTGAATATTTAGTGAAATCTTCAGTGAAATCACCTTGGACAAGATATTTTATTGGTGATATTTGCAAATTAAATATTCAATTTCCTTAGGGCTCTTCAAATATGCTGTTTCAATTTGGGTAAGCTATGATAGTTTGAGTCTTTAAAATAATTGGTCTATTTCAACTAAGTTGTGTGGAAAGTTGCTCCTATTATTTCCTTTTTTATCCTTTTGATGTCAGCAGAGCCCAGGGTGATATGATTTCATTCCTTATACTGGAAATTGGCGACTTTGCTCTCTCTTTTCTTGGACAGTCTTTTAGAAATTTGTCAATTTTATCATTTTTTAAAAAAAATACAGCTGTCTTTTCATTTGTTTTTCTTACGTTTTTTTCCATTTTCAATTTCATTGATTTTAACTACCTTGCAATTGATTAAATTCCTTCATTCTGCTTCTATAGGCTTATTTTGCTTTTCATTTCTAGAATCTTGGGATAGGAGCTGAAATTATTCATGTGGGATCATTTTTTCTAACCTAGTCACTAATTATAAATTTTCTTCTTAATATTACTTTAA
>NW_012106016.1:4322-5024 GCF_000951045.1 Mandrillus leucophaeus | reverse complement strand
AATATAATTTTACGTCAACATTGGTTCATTAGTTATATCCCTCTTTATTTTTTTTAAGTGGTTGCTCTAGGGTTTACAATATGTATCTTTTTTTTTTTGAGACAGGATCTCGCCCTGTTGCCCAGGATGGAGTACAGTGGCATGATCTTGGCTCACTGCAACCTCTGCCTTCTGGGTTCAAGAGATTCTCCTGCCTCAGCCTCCTGAGTAGCTGGGATTACAGATGCATGCCACCATGCCCAGCTAATTTTCGTATTTTTAGTAGAGACAGGGTTTTGCCATGTTGGCCAGGCTGGTCTCAAACCTCAGGTGATCCACCTACCTCAGCTTCCCAAAGTTCTGGGATTACAGGCAGAAGCCACCACGCCTACCATACAATATACATCTTTAACTTACCATAGTTAGCCTTCAGCTAATATTATATTACTTCACATATACTGAAATAATCTTTCAACAGCATATTGCCATTTCTGCTTTGTCTCCTGTATAATTGTTGTCATGTATTTCACTTCTGCATATATGATAACCCTCAAATATATTGGTTTTGAAAGACATCAAAAATAAGAAAAAAGCCTGATATGTATTTAGATATTTGCCATATCTTATGCTATTTATTCCTTTGTTTATATCCAAGTTTCCATGTAGAATCATGCTGCTTTTATCCAAATAACTGTTTTAAAACATTGTTTGTAGTGAAGATAT
>NW_012106016.1:0-371 GCF_000951045.1 Mandrillus leucophaeus | reverse complement strand
TTTTTTTTTTTTTTTTGAGACAGAGTCTCAGTCTGTCGCCCAGGCTGGAGGGCAGTGGCGCAATCTTGGCTCACTGCATAGGTTCCACATTTAAGTAAAATCATACAGTATTTTTCTTTTTGCCTCTCACTTGTTTCACTCAGCATAATGTCTACTAGTTTCATCCATGTTGCCACAAACTGTAGGACTTCCTTCTTTGTTAAGGCTGAATAATATTCCATTATATATATATTTGTATAATATATACATTATATACATATATGTTATATATGTAACACACACACATATGCCTTATCCGTTTACACACCTTCTTTATTCATTCATCCCTTGATGGGCATTTGGGTTGTTTCTATATCCTGATTATTATGATA
>NW_012106015.1:2950-3781 GCF_000951045.1 Mandrillus leucophaeus | reverse complement strand
AGTGCAGTGGCCAGATCTCAGCTCACTGCAAGCTCCGCCTCCGGGGTTCACACCATTCTCCTGCCTCAGCCTCCCAAGTAGCTGGGACTACAGGCACACACACCACCACCCCAGGCTAGTTTTTTGTATTTTTTTAGTAGAGACGTGATTTCACAGTGTTAGCCAGGATGGTCTCGATCTGCTGACCTCGTGATCCGCCTGTCTCGGCCTCTCAAAGTGCTGGGATTGCAGGCTTGAGCCACCGCGCTGGGCCAAAGCATTTCAGAGAGATGTGTTTCTCATTGTGGTCTCTAAGGTATATTTGCATAACCAAAGATCTGGCCAAGGGCGCATCTTTCTGGTCCCTCAAAGGCAGAGTCTTTCTGTTGTTTTAAGCCACACAGTTTGTAGTGCTTTGTTACAGCAGCCCCTGGAAACGAATACAGCAAGTGCTGTGAAGGTAGACGCTGTGTTAGGTACAAGTGCCTCCCACAGAGTAGCCTCCCCAAAATCTGTGTCTTCTTGAAGTGTTCATGTGTTCAAAAGGAAGATACAATGCTGACCTTATATTTTCTATTAACGGTATATAGAATACATTTTAGAAATTAAAAGTGCTAGAGTGCAGTTGGGCGTGGTGGCTCATGCTTGTAATCCCAGCACTTTGGGAGGCCAAAGTGGGCAGATCACCTGAGGTCAGGAGTTCCAGACTAGCCTGGGCAACATGGTGAAACACTATCTCTACTAAAAATACAAAATTAGCAGGGTGTGGTGACATATGTCTGTAATGCCAGCTACTTAGGAGGCTGAGGCGGGAGAATCACTTGAAACCAAGAGGCAGAGGTTGCAGTGAGC
>NW_012106015.1:0-1311 GCF_000951045.1 Mandrillus leucophaeus | reverse complement strand
CAACCTTTAGGGAAACATAGTGCTATTTTTTTTTTAATTCTCGAAACCTTTTAAGATGAATCTGCCAGCAGACACCCATGGCTTCAAATAACGCTGCAACACCGGGCCTCTTTCTTTTAACAGTTTCTATTTTTCCCTTTCTCTCTCTGTCATAAATCTTCATTCCCTTGGTTTATTCTTGATTCATTCAGGTAGACGCCCTTTTCATATTGCATGCTTGAGCCAGAGTTGTGTCGTTAACCTGTTTTAATTAGATCCCTGCTTAGAAATTCTAAGAGGCAAATAAAATACCAATTTTTTTTTTCCTTTTTAAATTTTATTTTTCTTGCTTTCAGCTGGGATTGTAGCAAATACTCTCTATCTATCAAGGTTGACAGGTCAATTGTGAGAACCTTTCCACCAAGTCTCTGTAAAAATACCACGTGTGAAGACTTTCAAAGAGAATTCCTCAAAATTCAAATCAGCTTGATGCACTGGCTAATGCAGCTGGGTAGTGCAGAAGGGGAAAAGGAAGATGCAGCCACAGGGGCCTGTGCTTGATTGTTCAATGAAGCTGTGTTCCATGGTTGTTCTGCAGTTTCCTAACTAGCCGTGTGACCTTGGGCAAGTGGCTTAGCCTTTCATTTTCTCAAGTTCCACATCAATAAATGCAGGTAAATTCACTTTCCACCATGCTGTTGTGAAAATTAAATTAAGTAATAGATGTAGAGTACCTGGCACAATTCCAGGGATGCACATGTGTGCACATCTCTCTCTCTGTGTCATCTGTCCATCTCTTCATCCATCTATCTGCGTATCTATCCATCCAACCATTCACCCATCTATCTACCCACCTGCCCATCCATCCATCTATCCATCCATCCATCCACCTACCTGCCTACCCATTCATCTATCCATCTACCTACCTCCCCTTCCATCCATCCATCCATCCATCCAGCCAGCCAGCCAGCCAGCCATCTTGGCCCCTTCTGCTACCTTCTAAGTTGGCAGTGTACCATCTTGCTTCAGTTGTTCCACTGGCTTCTTCTTCTTCTATGATCACACTTTCTTCTGATTCTCTCTTATAAGAACACTTATGATTACATTTGGGACCCACCCAAATAATCCAGGATAATCTTGCCATCTCAAAATCTGTAATTACATCTATTCATCTACCTATATATGCAGATAGATACATGTAGATATAATATAAATAGCTATGGCTATAGCTATAGATATAAATGTAGATAAATGTTTTCTTCCACCATAGAAACAGGTAAATCATTACAGGACATATTAATGTACTCATCGATCACTCATTTACTCATTCAT
>NW_012106014.1:2761-4923 GCF_000951045.1 Mandrillus leucophaeus | reverse complement strand
TGCGATCTCTGCTCACTGCAACCTCTGACCCCCGGGGTTCAAGTAATTCTCATGCCTCAGCCTCCCAAGTAGCTAGTATTACAGGCATATGCCACCACAGCCAGCTAATTTTTGTGTTTTTAGTAAAGAAGGAGTTTCTTCTCCATGTTGGCCAGGCTTGTCTCAAATACCTGACCTCAGGTGATCCACCCATCTCGGCCTCCCAAAGTGCTGAGATTACAGGCGTGAGCCACCGCATCCGGCCAGATGACTGTAATTCTCATTGAAATGGGAACTGCAAGTGGCTTAGAGGACTAAGGATTAGACCATGAAGATTTATAAACAGAAGAGTCCAGCTATTTCTGGACAGGCCACTGTGGTTAAGAGATGGGCACACAAAGAACAATGCTTGACCCAAGCAAGTGGTTTTAGACAGTGAGGTCCTTAGCCAGAAGCTTGAAGTCTATTTCAATAATATCCTCTCCAGGCCAGGTTTACTCCAGAGCTGTGCTGGTTTTCTTGTACACTGCTTTGTGCCAGCACATATTGCTATGACTTTATTTCACTCTTCCCTTGCGTACTGAAGGTAATCGCCTTTAAGATGAGTTTTCTACACCTGTTTTCATACTCAATTCCTGGCTTGAAATGCTTCTTAACATTATTCCAATGTTTCAAGGCCCAGTTCAAATGCCACGTCCCCACACTGATCTAGTCACTCTTACTACCACCTGCTTGTTTCCTCCTCTTCTAAATTCTTTCAGTATTGATAGTATGAATTACCCTAAGTAGTGTCTGAGATCAGATAGAGTGTTATCTGGTTTAATAATTGTTTAATGTAAAACTATCTATTTAGCTAGAAACCTGTAGGAGCGGGAGGAATCTTAATGTAAGATTAAAGGAGAAACCAAAGCCTGGTTAAAGCAGAGTATTTTCAGATAAAATTCACGGTCTAGAGCCAGATGGGAGCATTATCCTGACCCCCGTATGTTTGCACATTTCACATATGTGTCCCATTCTCACCAATAATGATGGCCTTCACCACAACTTCTTTGTAGATTACATAACACTTGCACATAATTTATCTCATTTATTCCTGAAAGCAATTTTGTGAGATGGGTCTCTTTATCCTCATTTTGCAGAGAAGAACCAAAGCCTAGAAGGGATTACAATGATTGGTCCTGAGTCACACTGAAGTCCATTACTTTTATTTTCTATCCATCCCAGCTGACCTTACACAGTGGCTCATCCCACCCTCACAGAAACCACTCGAGGAAGGCCAGAAAGATATTTCTGACTTTGATTTATAAGCAAGGAGGCTGATTTCTCTTGAGAAAAAGTGAAAGAAGAACTTCTCATCCAAGCAGTCTCTGTCTTTTCCCTTTTTGGAGCAGGGAGAGTGCAATTCTCTAAACAATAATATTGGTTTGACACAAAAAACAAGTGGAAGTCTGCACACCACTTTGTGCAAGAAATGCATGAGGGAACAGAGTTGGAATATGACTGAAATATATATATATATGCATATATGCATACACACACATAAATACATATGCAGTCATATACATATGAATCATAAAATACTTAAATATGTGTGAAAATAGGTGTTGACAACATGTATATCTATCTTATTTTATATACATTTAGTAAAATTTGGGAAGAAGGGAAAAATCTCATCTTTGGACCAAATTTGTGGTAAACAATTTCAGAAAAGAAAGCAGGGTATATATCTGGAGGGAAAGGAACTATTAGACTGAACTATACTGAGTAGACTGAGTTTCATGTCCTGGGAAGAAATGAAGGCTGGTTGGACACGGGCTTCCCCATCCTGAAGAGTGCTTAGAAAAAGGCGTGCTTTCTTTCTCACAAAATGAATAATTGAGGCAAAAGCTATAAAGGCATATATAGCAAAATAGCTTTGCCAAATGTTTATACCATGGATATTCCCAACAAAAGTGTAAGAGATGGTCCATTTGACTACATTCTTATAAATTCTTGGTATTGTAATTGAAAATAATAAAATGCTAGTTGGAAAAGTTAAAAAAAATATTGTTTATAATGTTAAGTTCAGAATGAAAATTTTCTATATATTTGTTTACTAATTGCATTTCTTTTTCAAAAAAGTATACTTTAAATATATTTAAATTTTCTGTTTTATCTATTTTAACATCAGTGTTTTAAAATCA
>NW_012106014.1:0-1606 GCF_000951045.1 Mandrillus leucophaeus | reverse complement strand
AAATGCAGAATTATAGAAGAATATATTTATTTAACAATAAACATCTCTACTTTATAAAGGTAACAAAAACAGTGTTTATTTAAATTGATTTTGAACTACGATCTGCTATCTATACGCAAGGTGATGTTTTTGGTGTTAAGGAAACTATAGCTTCATAGTTTGGTCTTCATCAATTAGTAAGTGATGCCAGTAGTACACTGGTATATCTCAACAAATAAGAAAACATTGAAGACAGAATAAGATGAATATGGTAGAGAAAAAATGGCAGAGATTTTGGAACAAAATGACTTTTGCCTATTCTATTTATGCGTTTGCAACTGATTCACAGATTATGTTTCTAAAACTTATAGTATCCTCCTACTCTTCTGATTGTGTCATCTTTGAAATCACCAACAATGGTATTTCATATCATGCAAACTCATATAGAAAACTTTAATACAATTGTAATATCTCTGAAATTTCCATTTTTAATATCCCCATGTGATGGCATTCACTATTATCACATTTATTATAGTTGTTAATGATGGGAAGTTATTATATTAAAGACGACTTTGGATTACTAACTTGTAATGTTTCTGTAGGCCTCAGAATTCACTGAGCTGAGGAGCTAACAGGATCCTGACATTTAATTGTTTCTGCCTGAGCTTTCTGTCAACTTTGGAACTTGTGTAAGGCAAGTGTGATAACATACATAAAGACAGAACACTTTCAATTTTTTTTTTAAGACAAAGTCTCCTCTGTTACCCAGGCTGGAGTGCAGTGGTGCCATCTTGGCTCACTGCAGCCTCCACCTCCCGAGTTCATGCAGTTCTTGTGCCAGGTCTGGCTAATTTTTGTAGTTTTAGTAGAGACGAAGTTTCACCATGTTGGCCAGGCTGGTCTTGAACTCCTGGCCTCAAGTGATCTGCCCGCCTTGGCAGTTTTAATTTTTTATAACAAAATATTTGATACAAACGCACACACTACATATGCAGTATAAAGAATAATACTGAAATAGGCACAATATAGCCCTTACCTTAATAAAGAAATGGAACAATATCAATATTTCTACATTTTTTGTCCCTATTATTGATCAAGTATTTATTCTCTCCCTCTTCAACAAAGTCTTTAAATTTTGTGAGCTATTGTATTATAGTTATGAGCAGGTACTATTAATAACTAATAACTGAATGACAAAATATCCATCGGAAAAATGTAATATCAAAACTAATATTTAAAAATCTGTTACTTCTTTAAAAGTAGTGCATATTTAAATCCAATTTTAATATAAGTAATATGCAAAAAATTTGATATATCCAGATAATTATTCTGCAAGGAGAGTAAATCAAATTTACCATAAAATGTACTTCTTAAAGATACTTTTTAAAAGTACTATTCTAGTTACGGTTATCCTTTATTCTTTTTTTCTTGTCATGAGCTCTTCCTGATACCTACTGGCAGGGTTCTAGTAGCTTCCTGAATATATCTTAATATAATGATTTTTTTCAACTCAGTGGATGTTACATTAGCTTCACAACACTGGAGGTCTTTTTGTTTATGTTTCCTGAGTCCATCAACCCTTAAAAGCCTGACGTTACCAGTTTTTCTCAGGGTATTTTCTTTTTCT
>NW_012106013.1:4562-6524 GCF_000951045.1 Mandrillus leucophaeus | reverse complement strand
GAAACCAACAGTGAGTTAAAGGAGGAAGGAATTGGGTAGGATGCAAGGAACAATTCCTTAATTGAAATGGGGAAGGGGTAACTAAAGATAGGGGTAGGTAACAGAGATGCTAAAGTGTATCTGTGGCAGAGAGGGCTTGGGAATGTGGACACGGCTCTGAGATTAGGCACTGCTGAAAGAGGAGAGAAACCGACGAGAAGGGTGAGCGACTATTTGAGGTTAATGTGCATGAGGATCTCATATTGGTTACTTAGTGTTTGTGGAAATTTGTATTTTTGATTTGGCTCAGCCGTTCACTTAATAAATATTTATCGAGTATCTATATTTTGCTAAGCACTGTTCTAGAAGCTGGGGATACAGCACTGAAACAATTATAGGTATGCATAATTATAAATAAGTCAATGTAAATGTGTAAATTAAAAATGAATTCTTTTTGCAGGTTTCGGTCAAAGGGAGAATGCTATGTGGTTTAGACATTCCCTTTCCTGAGAGTGCTTTGGAATGTCATGATGCTGAGATGTTTAAGTGCCAATCAGCATAAAGCCTGGCGGAGGGTTGTTCAGGGAGAAGGGGCAGTCTCAGGTTTCTCATCTCATCTTTTCTGTCATTTGGAAACCGTGATCTGCCCTTGAGAAGGGAGAAAGAGAAGGGCATACCCTGCTCATTAGTCCTACTGAGTGCTGAACTGTGTGGGTGTTTGATGGGTGTTCCACTGGGGTCTGACTCCCTTTATAGACAGATGTTCCCAAGAGAACTCTGCAGGCCCTCGGGGGTGGGCATGTGAGGAAGAAGGTTTCAAAGTGTTTCTGGGATTTGTTTTAATCAGGTATGGTAGGACACGCGGACATGAAAATGACCATCATGAAGTAAGATGTTATACTCACAGAGCCATAGAAACAGGAGGCACGCCCTGCAGGGCAGCCCCAGGGCCAGTCAGGAGGCAGCAGTGAGGGGAAAGCGTGGGTGAGACTATTGAGGTTTTCGCGGGAAGGAATGGACAAGGCAGTGTCGGCAGGGTAGCCAGGTTTAGGATTGGCTAGTGTGAATAATTCTGGCAGGCTCTGAGGCATAGGGACTGCCTCTGGTTGTCTAATACCTGGCCCTGGGATGGTTAGGGGAGGGGGTGGGAGGAGGGAGATGGTGTCCTGTCAATGAGGAGGTGGTTGAGGGTGTGGGCTCTGATTGGTTGGTTTGCACATGAAAGGCATGCTTGCAGGACAGTTGTTTGCTGACTAGGTATTAGCAAGGCACCAGGTGCCAGAGCATCAGAAATACAGAAAATAAGAAAATACCAGCTGGGCACGGTGGCTCACACCTGTAATCCCAGCACTTTGGGAGACTGAGGCGGGAGGATCTCTTGAGGTCAGGAGTTCGAAACCAGCCTGGCCAACATGGTGAAACCCCATTGCTAGCAGAAAGTACAAAAATTAGCTAGGCGTGGTGGCGCACCTGTAGTCCCAGCTACTTGGTAGGCTGAGGCACGAGAATCACTTGAACCCCAGAGGTGGAGGTTGCAGTGAGCTGAGAATGCATGATTGCACTCTGGCCTGAATGACAGAGTGAGACCCTGTCTCAAAAAAAAAAAAAAAAAGAAAAGAAAAGAAAACACGGTCAATGCCAAGGGCCAGCCCTGGAACTGGACTCGGCTGTGGGAGATCAGGAGGGAGCGTTTCTGGGAATGATCGCACTCCGTCCTACCTGCCCCGCTCATGTGCTCTTCTGTCCTCTACTCCCAAGGGTGAAGCAGTCAGAGCTGTTCGACAGGTGGAAGAGCCTCCAGATGTGCAAATGGGCGATGAACATCTCTGAGGCCAACCAGTTCAAGTATCTATGATTCGTCTGTCCTCCCTTCTCCTTGTATAGTTCTCCTCACTGCCACCTCTTCCAGTCTCCGTCGTCCTGCAAGGCCCAGCTCTCAGTGGGCATCTTCCCTAGAGCAGGCCCTGACTGGGCTGAGGAATC
>NW_012106013.1:0-817 GCF_000951045.1 Mandrillus leucophaeus | reverse complement strand
CAAGAGGAAAACAGGGATGAGTGTGGGAGCCTTTGGCAGGGACAAGACAGCACAGTGCAGGGGTGGAGCTCTGGGCATGAGGGGTGTGGAGCAGTTTCAGGTGTGAGAAAAGGCAGTGACATCAGGCTTTGCCATGCTCTAAGTGAGAAAACCTTCCAGGCTGGTCATTGCCTCCCTTTGCTCTCATTTCAAGCTCATGAAACAATGATGAGATGCTTCATTCAGGCTGGCAGGAACCTGGTGCCATGAGGGAGTGGCAGGTGGGTGTTAGAAGGCAGGCATGAGCATTCCAGTTACAGGAAAGGAATCCTGTAACTGAGGCCTTCTCCCACCCTGCTGCCTACAAATAGGCACGCTGACATTCTGGTTTGTATATCAGTTGCTCATGAGCTTGGTTAGTGTGAGTCAGTCTCCCTCAATAGGAGTGCTCTCCAGTGGGCTGACAAGACTGAGCTTCTGAACTAGCAAAGCTAAAAGGCCCAGATGCTGGTTTGTAATGCCAACCCATGGCCCTGCCTTGCCAGGCCTTTGGCCTCCTCTCTAGGAAGCCTTAAGTTACATTCTGAAACCCAGCTCTCTATAGGAAATTCTGCTCTCTGTGACTGGGAGCCAGCTGGGCTTCCCAGTGAAGTACCTGCAAGAGATGAAATAATAATAAAAAAAAATTATAGGCTGGGCATGGTGGCTCACACCTGTAATCCCAGCACTTTGGGAGGCTGAGAGGCTGAAGCAGGTGGATCACCTGAGGTTAGGAGTTCGAGACCAGCCTGGCCAACATGGAGAAACCCTGACTTTACTTAAAAAAAAAAAAAAAAAA
>NW_012106012.1:4966-6239 GCF_000951045.1 Mandrillus leucophaeus | reverse complement strand
GTCGCGGCGGGTGGATCACAAGATCAGATCGAGACCATACTGGCCAACATGGTGAAACCCTGTCTCCACTAAAAATAAAAAAAAAAATTAGCTGGGTGTGGTGGCACATGCCTGTAATCCCAGCTACTCAGGAGGCTGAGGCAGGAGAATCTCTTGAACCTGGGGGGTGGAGACTGCAGTGAGCCGAGATTGTGCCACCGCACTCCAGCCTAGCGATAGAGCGAGACTCTGTCTCAAAATAAAATAAAATTAAATTAAATTAAATTAAATTAAAAAATAAATAAATTCCAGGCAAAGTCAGCTGAGAAAATAGGTTAAGTGATTTCAAAAAGGTGATCAGAGGCCTGCTGACACTTTCAGCAAAGAGTCTAGTCACTGAAAGTGGCAAATGGTGATCCTGTACCAAAGTCCAGGATTCCAACATTCAGGCTTAGGAAACTAAAAAATTTCTTTCATTTATTTGTGGTCTTAAAGAAGTAAAAGAAACTAATTTTATTAATTCAATCAAGGTTTTGGGGACAACACAAATTACAAGAGACTGTTTATATAGCACATATATATATATTTTTGAAACAGGGTCTCACACTGTTGCCGGGGCTGGAGTATAGTGGCACAATCATAGCTCACTGTAACCTGGAACTCCTGGTCTCAAGCAATCCTCCTATCTAAGCCTCTCAAGTAGCTGGGACTATAAACTCCCACCACCACGCGCAGCTAATTAAAAAAAATTTTTGGCCAGGCATGGTGGCTCACACCTGTAATCACAACACTTTGGAAGGCAGAGGTGGGCGGATCACCTAAGGTCAGTAATTCAAGACCAGCCTGACCAACATGGCGAAACCCCGTCTCTACTAAAAATACAAAATTAGTCGGGCGCGGGCACAGTGGCAGGTGACTGTAATCCCAGCTACACGGGAGGCTGAGGCAGGAGAATGGCGTCAACCCGGGAGGCGGAGCTTCCAGTGCGCCAAGATTGCACCACTGCACTCCAGCCTAGGCAACAAGAGCAAAACTCCGTCTCTAAAAAAATAAATAAAATAAAATTTTGAGGGGCTGGGTTCAGTGGCTCAGGCCTGTAATCCCAGCACTTTGGGAGGCTGAGGTTGGTGGATCATGAGGTCAGGAGTTCTAGACCAGCCTGACCAACATGGTGAAGCCTCATCTCCACTAAAAAATACAAAAATTAGCCAGGTATGGTGGCAGGCGCCTTTAATCCCAGCTACTCGGGAAGCTGAGGCAGAATAGCTTGAACCCAAGAGGTGGAGGTTGCAGC
>NW_012106012.1:0-966 GCF_000951045.1 Mandrillus leucophaeus | reverse complement strand
TGAGACCCCTGTGTCTACAGCAGGAAAAAAAAAAATCATCATATGTGATTGACTAGTTAGAAATTTAGGCCGGGCGCGGTGGCTCAAGCCTGTAATCCCAGCATTTTGGGAGGCCGAGACGGGCGGATCACGAGGTCAGGAGATCGAGACCATCCTGGCGAACAGTCTCTATAAAAATTAAAAAAAATTAGCCGGGCATGGTGGCGGGTGCCTGTAGTCCCAGCTACTCAAGAGGCTCAGCCAAGGGGATCACTTGAATCCAGGAGTTTGAAACTACAGTGAGCTATGATTGCACCACTGCACTCCAAATTAGGTAACAGAGTGAGACCCTGTCATTCATTAATTTATACTTACATACATACGTACAGGGTTCTACTTAAACAGGCAGATAAAAAAGACATATTTAAACTATCTTCCTAATCCTCAATTAAAAGCACAGACATAAAAAAGCTATAAATAAAGCCCAAAGACAGTAGAAGAAATAACAAATCAAAGATGTCAACGAACTATTGGAAAATAAAAAGTGAACAGGCTGGGCATGGTGGCTTACACACGTAATCCCAACAATTTGGAAGGCCAAGGTGGGATGACCTCTTGAGCCTAGGAGTTTGAGATCAGCCTGGACAACACGGAGAGACTCTGTCTCTACAAAAAAAAAAAAAAAAATTAGCCAAGTGTGGTGGCATGCACCTGTGGTCCCAGCTACTTGGGAGGCCAAGGCAGGAGAATCACTTGAGCCCAGGAGTTCAAGACCAGCCAGGGAACATAGTGACACCTTGTTTCTGCAAAAAAAGTAAGTAGCCGGGCATGGTGGCGTGCACCTGTAGTGCCAGCTACTGGGGAGGCTGAGGTAGGCAGACTGCTTAAGCTGGAAGGTCAAGGCTGCAGTGAGCTGTGATTGCACCACTCCACTGCACTCTAGTCTGGGTGACAGAGTGAGACCCTGTCTCAAAAAAAAAAAAAAAA
>NW_012106011.1:3589-5923 GCF_000951045.1 Mandrillus leucophaeus | reverse complement strand
AACTTAAAGAGGAAATTTCCCTGAAATGTGCACAGACCTCCTTCCAGAATGTTCTGTAAGGAAGCACAACTTAAAGAGGAAATTTCCCTGAAATGCATGCAGATCTCCTTCCAGAATGTTCTCTAAATCCTCTTCCAATTCAACTGTCATCACCACAGAACCCACACCCCATGATAAATGGCCAGAGTCCTTACTGTCTTTGTTTTACTCCAGGCATCTGGGGCCACTAACAAGGAGGTGGAGGTCTCAAGGCTATTGTCAATGGATTCTGCCAGAGGCCAGACTGTAAATGACTGTCTTCTGTGACAGCATCAGTCCAGTTACAAATCTCCGGGTTCCATGATAAAGGATTTGGCTGGGCAGCGGCCCTGGTTTCTTGGAGGAAACCTCTACATCCCTGAAACTTCCTGATAGGAGAATCTATGTTATTCATGGTGGGCTTTTCCAACCATACCTGAGTTTATGCTCATGAAATTACCAGGATGGAAGCTGACCACACCAGAAAGGTGAACCTGGTGATTGGAGACTTGGAGCTTTGACCAACACAACGTCAGTCCTCCAGCGAGGGGAGGAGGGCTGGAGACTTAGTTTAACTGCGTGGCCAGTGAGTTGATCAATCATGCCTCTGTAATGAAACTCCAATAAAAATTCTGGACATGGGCTCAGGTGAGCTCTCAATTAGTGAACACTTCAAGGTGCCTGGGGATGACATGTCCCGATCCACAGGGTGATGCCATGGAACCTTCCAGGCCTGGCCCTATGCATCTCTTCACTGGGCTGGGCTGTATTTCCACCCTTTGATAATAACACTGCAATCTTGTCACTGCAGTAGTTTCCTGAGTTTTGCCAGTTGTTCTGGCCAATTATGAAACCTGAGGGGGTTGTGGGAAATGCCAAATTTTTGGCCAGTTGGCCAGAAGCGCCAGTTCTGGGGAGCCTGGAACTCCTAGCTGGAAATTCTTGTGGGCACTGTGCCTGGCCTCTGACGTCTGAGCCGGTTCTGGGTGTCGTGTGTTGGGATGGCATTGCAGTCCCTAAAGCAAGTTCTGGGGAATGGTAGGAATGCATCTCTGCATCTATATTTCCATTCGGTCCCGGTCTAAAGCGACTGGTCCTCAGAATTGTCTAGGGGGTTTTTAGAAAGAAGAGCCTTCTGGAACCCTTCCTGAACAATTCTGATCCCGTAGGCTTGCAATGGGCCCTGGAGTCTGTATTTTTGAAAAGCTTTCCTAAGTAGTACTGAGGCAGAATCATATTTAAGACTAACTTTCCAGTGCAGCTAAGCATACCTCCCCAAAAGAGAAAATCTGTTTGAAAGAAGGGAAAATGCAGAAAATTGGGGAGGCCATTCCCCAACATTCTAACAAGTCAGGGAACAAAGGGGCAGCAGATAGAAAGTTCCATGCTGGGAGGTCAGTGCTGCAGCCTGCATCCTTAGGCTGAGGTCAGTCTATGAAAAGGCAGATTTGGTGACCCTGCATCCCTTTCTGGGTGCTGAGCTCTGAAGACACATGTGAGGCCTTCTTGCCTCTCCATATGTCCCCCCTTAGACCTTTCAGATTTCCTTACGGTCCTGACATCAGTGTCCTCTGATGGGATGCACATGCTCGGCTCGGTGACCAGCTGGAAGCCCTAGCTGCTGCTGGCAGGGGCCAGGACCCTCAGCTCTGAGGGTTTGAGTGGACGGACTGCATACCTTGCATCTGGGGTGAGGAAGAATGTCCTGAGAACTGAGTGGCGCACGAAGAATTCACGTGACAGCTTCTCAAGCTCGTGGCCTTCTCCTTCTCTCCTAAAATTGCCCTGAGTTGCCTCTGTCTCCCACCGGGGTGACAGTCACCTCTCCTCTCTGATCTCCCTGCTTCTCATCTTGCCCCTGTGCAGCCTGTTCTCCACACAGGGCGATCCGCTAACAAGTCAACCAGCCATGTCTTTCCCTTGCTTGAAATCCTCCGAGGCTCCCTTGCACTGTGAAAATTAGAGCAAGAGCCCCAGGGATCTGTCCCTGCCTGTTTCCTTCCCCTCACTTGGTCCTGTCATGCACCAAACCATAGCCACATGGTTTTTACTTTCTGTTTTTCAAAGAATTTCAAATTCTCTTCTCCCACAGGGCCTTTGCACAAGCTTTTCCCACAGCCTGCAACACCTGCCCTTCTTTCCTATACTTGACTTCTTCCCAGAAATTCGTCATCCTGTCTTAAATGTCACCTTCAGAGAGGCATTCTTCAGCCCAGATACATAGGTAGGTTGACCCTATTGTTGTCTGTGACATTATCTTCTTGATGTCTTTTTGGAATTGATCACACTTTTAAATATATATTTGTTTTTCCTGTC
>NW_012106011.1:0-704 GCF_000951045.1 Mandrillus leucophaeus | reverse complement strand
AGGGTGTGTGCTGCTGGGAGGAGGGATGCTGGGTGGAGGAGGAATGCCACTGGGTGGGCACTGTTGGGAGGAGGGACACTGGGTGGGCATTTCTGAGAGGAGGGTGTGTGCTGCTGGGAGGAGGGACGCTGAGGCATTTCTGGAAGGAGGGTGGGTGATGCTGGGAGGAGGAACACTGGGTGGGCATTTCTGGGAGGAAGATGGGTGCTGCTGGGAGGAGGGATGCTGGGTGGGCATTTCTGGGAGGAGGGGGCTGGGGAAGAGCCACACAGCCCGAGGTCTGTGGCGGGAAGAGATGACAAGAAGCAGGGAGAACACCAATGGAATAAACTCTGCAGCTTCCTTCAGATCATCCCTGCACAGGTGTTTCTCAAAACTCACGTTCAGTGAGAACAGCAGGCATAGACTCCGGACAAACCCTCCGTCTCCTTTCACGTTAGGTCGGCCCACGGGCTGGAGTGTCTGCGTCTTGGCTGGCCCGGCGGTATACATGTCAAGCAGTGCGCAAAGACTCCACAGCCATTCATAGGCACTGCTGGCCTCATGCCCCAGACGGCCCTAGGACGATGGGCCACTAAGGGAAATAAATGATCACGTGACCTCCAGCCTGCTTCAGGGCCGCTCTTGTTCCCCATGCCACCTCCCCCCTTCCTATGGGCTCCCAAGAAATGGGTGGCAGAGACCAGCCCGGTGATCTACCTCCT
>NW_012106010.1:4077-4804 GCF_000951045.1 Mandrillus leucophaeus | reverse complement strand
ATACGGTGAAACCCCGTCTCTACCAAAAATACAAAAAATTAGCTGGGCGTGGTGGCGGGCGCCTGTAATCCCACCTACTTTGGAGGCTGAGGCAGAATGGCGTGAACCCGGGAGGTGGAGCTCGCAGTGAGCCAAGATCGTGCCACTGCACTCCAGCCTGGGTGACAGAGTGAGACTCTGTCTCAAAATAAATAAATAAATAAATAATAAAAATAAATAAACAACGAACCCTTAACATGAATCACCACATTTGTAATCACCATATTTTCTCCTTTCCCTGCTACCAAAACTAAACAATTCTGGAACATAATGATGAAAGAAATGACCCTTATTTTCCCTTTGCTCATATTTCTTCATTTATTTCTCATGACCTGGTACCATGTTTTTGAAAGTCATTATAAATCATATTTAGGAACATTGTGAGGTGTAACAAACAACCAAAGAAATTCTGCATGAAAGAAATCCTATAAAATTGAGTTATTTAATATGTAACTCTCTTTTTCCAAGTGAACACCTGTCCTTTTTGCCCAAAACCCTACCTGCTTAGACCATACTGCTCTGCTGGAAACAAGAGAGAATAAGCCATGATTTCCAGCACTATATCCAGTTTGTTTCTAATGACTGCACTCTTGTCTGGATCTATTTTATTTTTTATTACAGTACTTCTCACTGCCTGACTTATTAGACAAAACATAAATAAATGTCTCCTTCCAGTAGACTGTAAGCT
>NW_012106010.1:0-482 GCF_000951045.1 Mandrillus leucophaeus | reverse complement strand
CCCCAGGCTTTGGGAGGTGGACAGTACCCCTCCACCCACCAGCTCCCCGCAAACGCCGCAGGGCATACAGACCTGAAGCCTGACAACACAAGCCCCCTGGAGTCAGAGCAGCCTCCAGACCCAGCTTTTGAGAAGCCCCAAGTAACTAACCAATGTGTAAGGTTGGTTATTCAACAACAAAAGTAAAGAGCCAGGGCAGGGGAAGCGGCGGCACCCGCGCTGGCCCCGCGTGAAGCGCGCAGAGGAAAACACTGGAGCTCGCTCGCTCGCTCGCTCTTGGCCCCACGATTGGCCTTGAACCCCAGCCCCAGCTCTGCGCTCTCTCCAGCAGTTTGGCCCCCAGTCTCTCCTCTCCTCTCGGCTCTGCCGAAGTCTCTGGCCCCACATGGCTCTGGACGATTACAGACCCATACCGCTCCAGCCTTGCCCCGGCCCTCTGCTCCCGCCCCATCCAGATGCTGGCAGCTGCTAGCCCCGAGGCA
>NW_012106009.1:4188-5106 GCF_000951045.1 Mandrillus leucophaeus | reverse complement strand
TCATCATAGATACGTCCCTTTGGCACTCCTCCTGACAGGTAAACCACCACGTGTGCCTGTCTCTTATACACATCTAGATGTGTATAAGAGACAGGATCTAGGCTCACTGTAGCTTCTGCCTCTTGGGCTCAAGTGATCCTCTGGTCGCAGACTCTCAAGTAGCCAGGACTACAGGTACATGCCACCATGCCCGGCTAATTTTTAAATTTTTTTTGTGGAGACAGGATCTCACTATATTTCCCAGGCTGATATCGAACTCCTGGGCTCAAGGGATCTTCCCGCTTTATTAGCCTCCCAAAGTGCTGGGATTACAGGCATCAGCCATCACCCGGCCTACTTTTGCAATTTATGTGCATGGCTTTTCTTTTGTATCTTCCTTGACCAGCCTTGTTAGTGCCCTCCTTTAGGTGCCATCGTTTCTAAACACCCGGTACCCTCTTCCCCTGCTGAGGAAAACTTGTAGCTCTTCACAGGCCAAATTCCTTCCTTTTGGGACATGTTTGTTCTTACTTCCCTTTATGCCTTGGTGTGAATCACCAACTCACCCTCCCTGCTGTATTGGGTAAGAATGGGAAATGATACTTACGAGTGTATCTACCTTCTAATCTGAGTAGGGTCCTCTAGTCAATATCAAACAATCTTTATGATGGGTTAAGGAAATAGGGTTCAGAAATTCTCTTTATTTTTTACAGATGAAAGCAGAAGAGTCTTTTGACTTTTTTTATAAAAAAATTTTTTTTCACTGCCCTGAAACAAAGATAGGCAAGACCCAAGGACGGTAATTAGCATATAATAGACAAAAAGATGGATACAATGATGAAGGAAAACATCCTTTTTAAGAAAAGTTTTAATGGTCACCTATTGTAAGCAATATTTGAATCAGTAACATTTTTTTTTTTTTTTTTTTTTTTTTTTTTT
>NW_012106009.1:0-1040 GCF_000951045.1 Mandrillus leucophaeus | reverse complement strand
ATTCTCCTGCCTCAGCCTCTGGAGTAGCTGGGACTACAGGCACCTACCACCATGCCCAGCTAATTTTTGTATTTTTAGTAGAGATGGAGTTTCACCATGTTGGCCAGGCTGGTCTTGAACTCCTGACCTCATGATCCACCCTCCTCAGCCTCCCAAAGTGCTGGGATTGCAGGTGTGAGCCACCGCGCACAGACTTCATTTTGTCTTTTTTATTGCCTAGTGCATGATGAGCACTCAATAAGTGTTCGTTGAATGAAGGAATAAAAATGAATTCAAAACAAATTGTTATACTTTAGATCTGATTTATTGGTTACTTTTACAGTGCTAGGTCTTTTACGCTATCTCAAATCCTTAAAGCAACCATATGAAGTCAGTCTTGCTTCTGTGAAGACAGATTCTTCCCTAAGGGCTCTCTAATACCCCGTGTGGGATGGTGGGATAGTGGGCCTTAGTGTTGGTCTTTTGTGTTGTGGTCCGGCACTTAGCACTGGCAGCACTGAATCCATCTTGGTGAGGGGAAGGCCGTATTGTCCCTATATAGCCTCCACACCTACTGCTTTGGCCACTTTGTCATTGGTCCATTGAGCAAGCAATGGGACGATTGGGAAAGAGGCTGACTGACATCCATAAGACAAGTCATCTTGACCACATGATTATTGAGAGCCTGTCTGTAGTGGGCATTGATGTGAGACACAAATATGCTCACATTCTGTGCTGTAGTGAAAGGTTCGTATACGTACTTCTGCACACCTCCCTTTAAAAAATATATAATTTCCCAATCTTGTTCTTTACTAGTCACTGACCAGCAGGCCATCCATTAGCCACTGCCCAAGATCATCATAGATATGTCCCTTTGGCACTCCTCCTGACAGGTAAACCACCACGTGTGCCTGTCTCTTATACACATCTAGATGTGTATAAGAGACAGGATCTAGGCTCACTGTAGCTTCTGCCTCTTGGGCTCAAGTGATCCTCTGGTCGCAGACTCTCAAGTAGCCAGGACTACAGGTACATGCCACCATGCCCGGCTAATTTTTAAA
>NW_012106008.1:2142266-2154225 GCF_000951045.1 Mandrillus leucophaeus | reverse complement strand
ATTCTTTAATGGCAGCATTTGGATCCACTGCCCAAGCCACTTTTAACCCAACCAAGATGCTGGAAAGCAGAGCACACGGTTGTGCCCACCAAGCCCAGGAGGGCGATGGACCCCAGGGCTCCTCGACTACGTTTGCTGGGTTCTGAAAAAGAAGAAAGAACAAGTTACCAGGAGTGCTCCAGAATTACGACGCTTTCAACATTCGCAAGTCATTCTGTCATGGCATCTGAGGTTGTACATTAGACAAACTGGCCTTAGGAGGTTAACTAACTCTTTTGCCTGAAGCTGTTGGCAAGTCAGATACCACATGCCAAGTAATGTGCCACAGTAGTATTGCCTGGATCTTAGAAAATTATGGGATAATAATTACAGCAACTTTGCTCCAGGACCTTTGGAAGGAGTTGCCTCTGTTTCAAAGAAATACGGCCAAAAATGGCTTTTCCTCCTCCTTACTCAGATATAGGAGGTACAGTAATGATGAGGCTCTGGAGTTGAACTGCATGGATTTGATTCCTAGTTTACTAGTTTATGCTTAGTAGCTCTGTGACCTACAGCTTTAATCATGCTGAGTCCCAGTTTCCTAATTTGTAAAATGCAGTATCTATATTACAGAATTGTTGTAAGGTTAAATAACATATGCAAAGTTCTTATAGTGGTTGGCACATATAAAATGCTCAATAAAAGTAAGTTTTGTTACAATTGAAAAATAAAAAGAAAACAGACCTTTTACCTAAATATCAAGTGACTTCCCCTTTTCTCGAATTCCCAAGAAGAAAAATACAGTAGCATAGATTTTATTTTTTTTTTTTTTTGAGACAGGATCTTGCTCTGTCTCCCAGGCTGGAGTATAGTAGTGTAATCATGGCTCACAGCAGCCTGAAACTTCTGGGCTGAAGCAATCATTCCACCTCAGTCTCCCAAATAGCTGGAACTACAGGTGTGTACCACCAGATCCAGCTAATTTTTGTATTTTTTGTAGAGACAGGGTTTCACCACATTGCAGAGGCTGGTATCCAACTCCTGAGCTCAAACAATCTGCCTGCCTTGGCCTCCCAAAGTGCTGGGATTACAGGTGTAAGCCACTGTGCCTGGCCAGCATAGGATTTAAAATTTAGAATTTGTTTCCTTGGCAAATGTCAATATATACTAACCTCCTGTGTAATAGCCATAAGCATAAAGAACTCGTCCAACAATCCAGGCCAAGCCCAGGCCGGAAGCTATACGCTAAGAAAAAAGGGCTACATTAGTATTTGCATGAAACAAACAAGCAAACCTTTATTAACATCTAGGGTTGATTACACAATACGTTAGCAAAAAGTTAGTAATTTCATGGTTTGGCTAACCACTCCCCACCCAAACTAGGTAGAATTAACTTAGTTTCAGTCAGGAAAATAAAATATCTGTGATTCTTCTATGACTGGCTTGGCTTGTGGACCTCAGAGATGAGTACTGGCCTTCTCCTAGACAGGTGGGATGGAAGGAATCCCCCCACTTGCCCTGGGCATCTTGGGGAACTTGTGCTAGAGCAAGAGAAGGACATGTGGGCCAGGCGGTCTCAGGGCAAGCCAGAAAAGGGAACTGCCCCAAAGTCAGGACTAGGGGAAATGCCGTTTTCTCAAATGGGCCTCTGAGCATGAGACTGACTGAAGACTCAGCTGCTGTTCTATGTAAAGTCAGTCACTGGCAGGGATGGGTGCAGGTGGTTCTGCAGGCTACACTAGGGGTGTAGCTCCACTAGAAAGAGGGGGAGAGCTTCTTGTATTGTGAACCCCAGAACACATGGTCTTCGAGAGAAAAGTCTTCCTGTTTCCAATGCCCTTGAGCAGAGAGAATAAAAACTTAGATGAAAAATCCATGAGCAGAGGGAATAAAAACTTAGATGAAAAATCCATCCCTTTGGCTGCCATGCTGGGGTGACTTCTTTGGTTAAGAAAAGCAAGGAGAGAACACAGAAGAGAGCGTGTGAGAAGGCCGCCTTCCCCAGTGTCTTTCCCACTCAGCAGTGCTACTGGTAGGGAAAAGGTTACTGCATCCGGGTCTTTGTTTGTTTGAGTTGACTTTGGGTAACGTTAAATTTTATCAGCAGGAGGGTGAAACAAATGAAAACAAACGCCAGTCCCTCAAGTCACGATGTAGCAGCTCTAGCCTCTGCCGGGCCCTTCTTTACTGTAATGTTGCCTAATGACTGGCAACCTAGGAACAATTGTTAGGTGCTTGTCCCCAGACTAGCTGTTATTTTTCAGAACGACCCACAAGGAATGGGGTCCAGGGATGTGAGCTAGGAATGGGGATGGAGTGGGGATACCAAATGAGGCCTAATCTAGAGACCTGGGCTATTCAGATCAGCTTGTCTAGTCACTTGCTAGGAATGGGGGTCTTGAGAGGCACCAGAAAGATACCCTTTCCTAAGAGACACAAGAGCAGTAGATGTTTCTTTGAAAAAAAATGCAGGCCTTCAAGGTCATGAGCAGTAGATGTGGCACTCTGGCAGCTTTTTAACAAAAGTACCAGGCATTCAGGTGTGGACCAGATGGTTAGGAAAGGCTTAGCACCAGAAGTCTGAAGGGCCACCACTCTGGTCAGGACTCAATTTCAGGAGATAATCTGGCCTCGGAAAAGGGAACACTTCTGTCCAAGACAAGACCCAAATGACAATTAATTAGAGGCAGATAAACGTGCTTTATTTAGATATGTTTAAGTGCAGACTACATCTCCAGCCCACAGGGCTATCTATACTGCAGAGGCCTGCAAGGCCCTGGTGATCTGCCTCCTCACCCCTCTGCCCTCTGTTGCTGACCCTCTCCTGGCTCCACTGGCTTCTCACTGCTCACCAAACAAACCAGACAGGTGCCTGCCTCGGGCCTTGCTTGTCTTCTGGCTGGAGGTTGGGAGACACGTGCAGCACCTGCTCCCTCACCTCCTTTTACACTTGCTTAACTATCATCTCAGCAAAGCCCCCCTCCCTGACCACCCTATTCAAAATTATCCCACTCCACACCCCCTTTCCACCTTTGCTGCTTTGTTTTCTTCTCTGCACTCACCACCTCCTAACACATGATGTCATTTACTTAGGTTTTGCTTTTTGTCTGCGACCACCCCATCCCCTACAACAAAAAGGCAAGCTCTACGAAACCAGGGGTCTTTGTCTACTTTGATCACTGCTTTACCCCAGGTGGTGAGTGACAGTTTGCTGTGTGAATGAATTAATACAACAAATGAACTCTTATAGACATGAAACTTAGAACCAGACAGACCTGGGTTCAAATTCTAATCCTTCTACTCTGTAGCTATTTGACCTCGTGAAGTTTAAATAGTATCTGAGAGGCTTTACCTTATCTGTAAAATATGAGGAAAATCCCACCTACTTTAAAGAACTCTGTAAGAAATAATTGAATAAAATCCTTTTAAATATACGGTGCCTAGACACTGAAGATATTCATTGCATGTTTATTTCCTCCTTCTGTCCCCGATAATAGCTCAGTGAACTACATCCAAACAGATGAACACCTCCTGGAAAACTTACCGGGTGGTAAACACCTCCAACAGCTAGAAAAAATAAGAAGGGAGGATACACTTCCAACCTGGAATTGACAGAAAGAAACTTTTAAAAAGTGCCCTTTTTAAGTATGCCTGTGTAGAATTATGAATCTTTTTTTTTTTTTTTTTTTTAAGAAAAGACGGAGTCTCTCTGTCGCCCAGGCTGGAGTGCAGTGGCGCAATCTTGGCTCACTGCAACCTCCGCCTCCCGGGTTCAAGTGATTCTCGTGCCTCAGCTTCCTGAGTAGCCGGGATTACAAGTGCCTGCCACCACGCCTGGCTAAGTTTTGTAGAGATGGGGTTTTCCCATGCTGGCCAAGCTGGTCTCCAACTCCTGACCTCAAGTGATCCACCCACCTCAGCCTCCCAAAGTGCTGGGATTACAGATGTGAGCCCACCTCACCCGGCCAGCACTATGAATCTTTACATCTTCCTTGCCAAGTTAGACACTTGGGGGCAAAAATAAACATTGACTGCAGGGCGAAGACCTGGTCACTAACATCCACCCTCCTTTGCTCCGCATGGGATTAGAGGTCACTTGGAACATGCTGAGTAAAAGGACCTCACATCTAACCAATGGAAGTGGAAGGTCCTGGTGAGTCACAGTGGGTTTCCTTACAGCATTCAAAACCTCTTTACTCCCTAGGCCTGGGAGAGTCAACATCAGTTTAGATGGGTCATGCTGCAAAACTGTAGCAGGTAATGCAACCATGAAGACACTTTTTGAAAAGAATATCCAGAAATCCCACCATTCCAACCACTCTTCAGTTTGCTTAATAGTCAATGTGTTCACATACATAATTTTTGAAGACTTTTAATGAGGTGCCCATGATTATCACCGTCACTATGACTCAGCAGATACAGCGCACTAAGGGCTGAGGTGTTAGACGGAAAACACCCACTCTGCAGATGTCTTTGGTGCCCGGCAGGGCCGACACTCACGTGTTCTGGTGGGCTCGCTGAATGCAGTTGAAGAGGTGCCCATTTTCAGGGTCCGTGCTGTACATGGTAGGATACTGTCACAACAAAGCACATACTGATTAGATGGTCAAGAGTAGCATTCAGTGTTGAAAGTTAAAATCAACCTTAAAAATAATATATTCCAAAGTATCTTCTTTCACACCCTTGATAGATGACCATTCGATTTCTGCTTATTTACAGTGACAAGGGTCTCAATTCTCAGACACAGATTCAATGTTTCTATTAAATATCCAGGAATAAGAATGTATGTCTGCGCTGTAGCCGCACAAGGGAAAGAGGCAGCTTTGTGCCGAACTCTGCTTTTCATTGACGTTAAGCATCAACGGTGGATTTCAGATGCATTACAAAGATACCGTAGGGAAATAAAGCCTTCCTAAGAGTCATCAAATACCACATCCTTTTAAGATTTCCCTTAATAGAAGAACAGAAATTGAGTGTGTGAGAATCTTAATGGAAGTGTCCATTGGAAGGAAAAAAAAAAAAAGAAACTAAATATAAAAACTTAAAAAAAGCTCTAGTAAGGGAGTTTAATTATTAAGTTGCTAAACAGAAACAGACATTTAAAATTGCTCACCAGGGACAACCTTAGTAATTATCCCTTGTACATCACCTAAAACTAAAGGAAGTATTTAATAGACCACCTTCCTATGTCTAAGTCCAGGCTAATCTCAACACCACATACCTCTTTTCTACTTGGAAAACAGGAAAATCATCTTACAACATCATTTTTAAAGTGGCACACCATGAAACAATGTTGCTATTTAACCCACTGTAGAAAATACAGTGGCTCTTCCTAGCAAATAGCTCCAGCCAAAAGTGTACTATTGGAATCCCAGCATACCTGGTCTTTCTACAGAAGAGACAAAGTCAAACAAGATGGAAACTACTCCCTAGCAGGGCCCCATATTTCTTGCCTCTTTCCCACCACGAAGAAGCAGAATCGCTAATAGACCCAGTCCTGAAACTGCCACTTTTCACAACTAACTCCTTGCCTCTCCCTCCATGGCTGAAAACAAGTTCTTGGCTAAGCCTGTGGCCCCCAGACAAACCTACAAGGGTACCAGCTTGTGTTCCCACTTACCTCCACTTTGTACTTCTTGCGGGCCTTGGAAACATTGATGGCTAGGTGGGCCACCATTATAAAGCTGGCAGCACCAGTTAGAAGCACAAAACCATATTCCTTAGAGAGGACAGCCATCTTGCGTCTGTGGAAGAAAGAACATGTTGGGACAGCCCCCAGCACTGTGGCTATTTCATGGTGTGAAGCCTTAGGGAGCAGGATGCTTTATTAATGGGAAATGCATAAATAGAGACCAAAAAAAGGTGTGAGTCAATCTGATGTTTCTAAGAAGTCATCAGAGACAGTACCATATAAAATAATTTAAAAATTACTCAACTATGCAGTCTATACACAGAAAAGTATACAATCATGTATCTTTTTTTCTCTTTTGTGCCTGGGAGATTCTGATCAACATTATGAGATTTATCTACGTCACTGCAGTAGTCATTGCTGTAGAAAAATATAGCCAACAAAAATCACATTATTGAAAAAATATTTAACATGGTAAAATGCTAAAGTGTACATTACATTGGGAGGGGGAGGGAGGGAGTGAGGGGAGCAGAGCTTGGTGGGGAAGAGGGATGGAGAAGGAAAGAGAGGGAGGGGAGAGAGAGAGAGGGAAGGGGAAAGGTGGAGGGGGGAGAGAGAGAGACAGAGAGAAAGAACGCAAGAAACCAAGCATCCAAAATAGTATATGCATAAGTGATTCCAAGTTTTTTGCCTTCAGGCATGGGGGACACTGTGAGGGCAGGACCCCCGAGGCCTCCCTTCGACCCTGGGGCATGTGCAGGTGCAGCAGCAGACATCTCACACAGGTAGGGGAAGGCCCAGGCTGAGTACTTTGAAAGCAGAGCATGGCTCCTGAGCCTCTGAGGCTTTGGGCAGCTCCTAAGAACTCAGATTGCCCAACAAATCATCACTTCAAAACTAGCCCCATGTAGAGTTCCGATGGCTGCGACTGATTTTGAAATGCATTTTAAAAGGATGATGCAAATCCATACAGCAAAGTATCAGTTGTGGATTCTAGGTGTTAGCTATACGGACAGTCAATGTCCGATTCTTTCAACTTTTCTGTGTGTTTGAAATGTTTCATGGTAAAATGTTTGGAGAAAAAGCTAATCTCAGCTCATTTCCCATTGTTCAGCGTTTTCAGCTAAGTTATTCTCCTGCCCTTGGAGGAAAGGAGAGAAAGAAAGAAAGGGACTGGGCAGCAAGAACAGAACTTGGCAGGTGGGAGTGAAAACAATCCCATGGTAAATTGGTGCTGCCCCTCCAACCGCTCTGAGCTCTGACCACCAGATGGAAGAAGGGCCAGAGCATGACGGGGCCCAAAGGAGCGGGGAGCATGTTTCAAGGGATCGCTCGTGGGCTGCCTATGGTGGGCAAGGCCTCCACGAGCCAGCAGCTCCGGTGTGCGTTCTGCCTTCAGCTCTACAATTTCCATCCCTGGTAACTGCCCGGCTTCAATCCCTGCTTTTAACTTAGGAGGGTTACCCTGCTCTGGAATGTATCTAATCGTTCTAACAAACCAACCAACAAGATGGCAAATCCTTATTTTCAAAAGAGGTTAAGTAATGTTTCCAAGGTGTAAAACAGACAGTGACAGACCTGGGACCCCCATTCAGATTCATTTGGTTCCAATATTCCCTTTCAGTATCACTTGAAAATTTAGAGTCAAACTGACACTGTGGTCGGAGCATCTTCCTTAAAACAGAATTTGGGGTAGGCATGCAGCTCAGTTCATTAAAAGGAAGTTTCTCTTAGCTCAACAAAATAGGCCTAACTTCCTTTTTTTTTTTTTTTTTTTTGAGATAGAGTTTCGCTCTTGTCACCCAGGCCGGAGTGCAGTGGCATGATCTCAACTCACTGCAAGCGCCATCTCCCGAATTCAAGTGATTCTCCTGCCTCAGCCTCCTGAATAGCTGGGATTACAGACGCGCGCCACCACACCCAGTTAATTTTTGTATTTTTAGTAGAGACGGGGTTTCGCCGTGTTGGCCAGGCTATTCTCGAACTCCTGAGCTCAGATGATCCACCCACCTTGGCCTCCCAAAATGCTGGGATTACAGGCGTGAGCCACCGCACCCAGCCTAACAGGCCTAACTTCTAAAAACCTCTCCTTCCCACCATGGTTCACGACAATTCTCATCAGTTTTCCCCTTCTACAGTCTTCACTCTGAGCTGCTCTCTGAGGCAGGCCTGCTGCTCCTCCCAGGGCTAGGGGCACTCACTGCAGCGGGCTGGCTCCACAGGTCAGCAGATCCTGGCCTGTCTGGGCAGCTGCACAGAGCAAGGAGTCTCTGGCTTCCCTCCAAGCTTCCTTGTCCACATTCTCTTCCTAAGTGTAGAAAGTCAGCATGAGGAGGAAGCCACAGTAGTTAGTAAAAGAAATACAGAGTGTGAATTCCGAACACCTCTTTGAAAATAAATAAAAATGACTGAACCTCCAGCCTATCCTTAAATTCAACACATTTGGGGCAAACAGGTCATTTAAAATAAAGCTGCCACCTGGGCACGGTGGATCACACCTGTAATCCCAACAATTTGGGAGGCCAAGGTGGAAGGAACACTTGAGGCCAGGAGTCTGAGACCAGCCTGGGCCACACAGGGAGACTCTCATGTCTACTCAGGAGGCTGAGGTGGGAGGATCGCCCGAGCCCAGGAGGCTGAGGCTGCAGTTAGCTATGATTGCATCACTGCACTGAAGCATGGGGCAATAGAGCAAGACCCTGCCTTAAAAGAAAAGGTGCCTCTGTCAGAAGCAATAAAAATTTAAGGACAATAAAATTAAGCATATTTGCTTTAGGTCAAAGTTTGCAAATCAACAGAGTCAACTTTCAGACTCTAATCTTTGGACAGGATGCTGGGCTCCCTGGCTACGTGCAGGGCTACCTTGTGTCAGTCCAGCACTTTTCAGCTCACTTTTACTCTTCACAAAAATCCTGTTTGCTCCACTTTATAGAAAAGGAAATAGAGGCTCATTAAATGAGGGCAGAGCTAAGACCAGAGCAGGTTTTAGAATTCTCCCCCAAAACACTCCAGCTAGCCCAGGCAACACATTCAAATTTGGTGGCTTAGTCAATGACTTCTATTTTTCTTAACTTTAAGAGGTTAAGGTAGGTAGGTGGCAAGATAGAGAAGTGCCCCTTGCATAGATGTCTCTGTCACAGCAAAGCAACTGCTCTACAATCTACAGTTAGAATCTACAATTAGAAATCAATATTTACTACTGAGCCCCTCTTTTAAAGTATAAATGCAATCTGTGAGGTTAAACCTGATGGGCCTTTGCACCCTAGTGAAAGTTACTCTCCTCAGACTTTGTTAAGGTATGTATGGCGTATGAATCTGGATGAGGACAAGCAGAGCTGGGAACAGTTAGGACCTTGGAAAGGCAATGAATTCACAGTAAGGGTACCCAGCTACAGCAATGGTTTGCAGAGGACGCATACTCAGTCACAGGGACAGTGTAAGTGCCTGGGGCAGCAGCGTGCCTGTTCTCCCTGAGGGTCCCCCCGCACGAGCCACAGACACATCTGCATAGGTGCAGGAGCAATGCCTGAAAAGCTGCCTGCGTGAAGGGCAGCAGCGACCCTCCCTGACACTGCCTTGCACTCCTACCAAGTGAGGTGTCCTGCTTTATACGCCATAACAACCTTCACTTAAAACAGAGCAGGACCATGTTTGTCTGCATCTTCCATGCCAAGCACAGTGTGCACGCTCATAGATACTTACGGAATAAATGATTTGAGCTGCAACTCCAGGTGTCTTTCAGAATGACCACCACCACACGCCCCCTCCCCTGAACACACACCTGAGATCATCTCTATCATCTGGCACAGTGTCTGGTATAAAGTACGCACCTAACCAATTTAAGTTTCCGTGTCTTCCCTCAAAAGTATCTGCTGAAACCACGGAAGAAACTGAATGTATTTAGGAAAGACTGGCTTATGACTAATCCAGAAAGAGAAATCTTAAGAAAGAGGAATTCAGAACACAGAGAAAACTCTGTCATAGTTGCTGAAAAACTGTTAAATCTTCTCTTTCAAGGAAAGAATCAGCTGAATTAAATCAACATTCAAAAAAACTATCATTTGCTAAATCATTATTTTCTGAAGATACCAAGGCGAAGAGGCAGATATTCCCATTCCTTAGAGAGTAGCTTTTGTGTGTGTGGGTGTGCACCAGGAAGGGGATGCAGCTCAGTTCACAGTGGCCACACCCTAGGCAGCCGCAGCCACACCCACACCCTGGGTTGTGCCAGCCCCAGAGGTAGCAGATTGCTTCCAGGGACAGGGTGGAAGAACTGATAGCTGGCACCCCACTAATCTCTGGCACGAGCACTCATTTGAACTGCACACCACATTTTGCTGATTATATATCTGCTCTGTGTCACCAGAAACCCTTTTATGGACCTAACAAGATAAGGTTCTTGAGAGTGGGAACTTTGCCCTTGGCTTTCTCTTCTACATAGGGCTACAGACACAGTCCAACAGTCCTTTCTGAGTTGAACTTTAATACAGGTGTAGATGACTTTGCAATTCACTTGGTTATATCGTAGCATTTGTTAATCATTATGCAGTTTCCTGGATTAGTCATAAACCAGCAGTATAAATTAGTATTTATGAGCTGAAACCTTCTACCACACACAGCCATGGGTTTCAGTGATGGACTGCATATTTAACAATGGCCCCACAAGACTGTAATGGAGCTAAAAAAATTCCTGTTGCTTAGTGACATCATAGCCACTGTGCCATTGTAACATCATAGTACGCTGCATCATTCACATGTTTGTGGTGATGCTGGTGTAAACAAACCTACTGCGCTGCCAATCATATAAAAGTATAGCATGTATAATTATGTACAGCACTTAATATTTGATAATGATCATAAATAACAGTTACTGGTTTATGTAGTTACTATACTATGCTTTTTAGCATTATAATCTATTCCTTCTACTTATTAAAAAAAAAAATGTTAACTGTCAAACAGGTGCAGGCAGGTCCTCCCTGAGGCATTCCAGAAGGCCTTGTGACCATAGGAGAGGACAGCTCCACACATGGCAGGTATGTCCATGTGACCTTCCACTGGGCAAGATGTGGAGGCAGAAGATGGATACTGATGATCCTGACCCTGTATAGGCCTAGGCTAATGTGTGTGTTTGTGTCTTAATTTTTAACAAAAAAGCTTAAAAAGTAACTATGAAATAAAAAGTTTTAAAAATAGAAAAAATTTCACTTCCAATTAGAAACCTACAGACAGAGGCCATCAGCTCAAAGGCAGTACAGGCGTTCTGAACTGAATGGTGTTGCTTCTTTAAAAATAAAAAAAGTATTTAAAACATAGAAAAAAAATCTTACAGAATAAGGATATGAAGAAACAATTTTTGGCCAGGCATGGTGGCTCATGCCTGTAATCCTAGCACTTTGGGAGGCCAGGGCGGGCAGATCACTTGAGGTCAGGAGTTCAAAACCAGCCTGGCCAACATGGTGAAACCCCGTCTCTACCAAAAATATTAAAAAATTAGCCAGGCAAGGTGGTGAGCGCCTGCACTCCCAGCTAGTTGGGAGGCTGAGGCAGGAGAATTGCTTGAATCCGGGAGGTGGAGGTTGCAGCGAGCCGAGACTGCGCCACTGCACTCCAGCCTGGGAGACCCAGCGAGACTCCTGTCTCAAGAAAAAAACACAACAAAACAAAAAACAAAGAAACAGTTTTTATGCAGTTACAATGTGTTTGCGTTTTAAGCTAAGTGTTGTCACAAAAGATTCAAAAGTTTAAAAATTATAGTAAAAAAGCTTCAGTAAGCTGAGGTTAACTTATGGAAGAAAAAAATATTAAAAAATGAAGGTAGTGTAGCCTAAGTATACAGTGTACGCAAGGTCTGCAGTAGTGTACAGAAGTGCCCTAGGCCTTCACACTCACCACTCACTCACTGACTCATCCAGAGCCACTTTCAGTCTTGCAGGCTCCATTCATGGTAAGTGCCTTCTACAGGTGTACCATTTTTTGTCTTTTATACCATATTGTTACTGGATCTTTTCGAAGTTTTAAGATATGTTTAGACAAGCAAATCCATACCACTTTGTTACAATCGCCTATGGTATTCAGTATAGTAACATTACAGGTTTGCAGCCTAGGAGCAATAGGCCATACTATATAGCCTGGGTGTGTAGTAGGTTATACTGTCCAGGTCTGTGTGAATACACTGTACGACGTTCCCACAATGACAAAATCATCTTTCTCAGAACATATCTCCATCATGAGTGAACACATAACTGTAGTTAAAAGTACCTAGCTTTCCTCTTCTACACTGTTGGGGGAAGCATAAGATAGAACCATCTAGAGGATAGCCTGGCAATAGGTAATTTTTTTTTTTTTTTTTTT
>NW_012106008.1:2139414-2141446 GCF_000951045.1 Mandrillus leucophaeus | reverse complement strand
AATAATCTTGGTTTTCTTAATAATGGAAAAAAATTAAGAAAGTTTAAAAATCATAAGCATAGTTATTTCTAGATGGCTAGATTATAGATTTTCTTTGTAACTTTCTATAATTTTCAAAATGAGCAAATACATATTTTAAAAAATTATATAAAGAGTGGCTTGACAATAATTATTCATTGAGAAGACAGAGGAACAGGCAGTATGGAATGATGGAACCAAAAGATCAGACCTGACTTCTGGCTTGAGTTCCGCCACTTATCTGCTAAGTGCAGTTCACGAGACAGCTTTGCAGTTGAATACAGTTTTGGAATCAAATTGTCTGCATTCAGAACCTGGTTCTCATATTTCCTAGCTAAGTGTCCTTGGGAATATTACTCAACACCTTTCAGCAGCCTCAGTTTCCTCACTTGTTAAATGGAGATAATAATATAACCTTGAAAGGTTGGTGAGAGGATCAGATGGACATACTGTCTATAAACATTCATCATGATGCCTGACATATAGGAAGGACTCAGTAAATGTTATATATTATGTTACGTTACATATGTTAATGTTTGGTTAACTGTCCTTGACCTGTTCAATGGAGATGTTTGGCTAAATGATAATGAATATACATATTATAATTTATAACTGCCATTTTAAAATAGCAAAGCTTAGAACCACATATATCCTCCTCCTTTTCTGAACTCTCAGCAGCCAGCCATGTCAAAATATATACTATTATGTGAAAGGCAGAAGCAGCCAGAAGGAAGCAGGATTTTAGCACTGACTATGGACATCCAGAAACTGCAGTCATTCAAACCCTTGCTGCAGCCAGACACTCAGCTCAGCACTGCGTGAGGGTGACTGTGCATTCATTTACTTATTCGGGGTTACTGAGTGCCCACTATGCGCCACTCACTGGGCTAGTGCTGGAGACGAACAGGGAACAGCCAGAGGTTGGTTCTTTATGACACTCATTTTCTAGCAGGGGACACAGGCAAATAAGTAAACAAGTACCCAATTCCAGATTTTTCCCTACCTAGCAATGATCACCAACTAGGTATAACACAATAAACAAAAACAAAATAAATGGGTAGGGAAAGACAGAAATGGGATGAAAGAGTTTCTATTCTTACTTTCCTTATTAGCAATTACAGAGGTAGCCACTCCTAGTTAACTGTTTGTTGGCAGTCTTAAGTCAAAATAGATCAGTCAATAGAACATTAAAGATTTAAAAGGAATTTGAATTATCTTTTTTTTAATTAGAAAGTTTTTGTCACTTATTTAAGAGTAGAGATCCTAAATGTTTTTACTCCTAGTGGACTTCAATACTGTTTTATGATTCATCTTTTCCTTGGGAAATCTACAAGACTAGAGATAGGAGGAATTGAGGACTCAGACAGACCTGTACTCATACATCGCCTCTGCAAGCTTTAGGATGTATCTAATTTCTCTACAAAACAGGGAAAATACTACCCACTTACATCACAGTGTGGTGTGCAGAATTAAATTAGATAAACTAGATATGTACCCGGTATAAACAATAAATGTTGGTCCAAATATGAAGAAATAAATACTGGTAAGTGTACATGTCTGTCCACTTGTATGTAACAGTTCCTGAATGAGGAGATACTGGTTTTTCTACAAATCAGTTGTATGCTCTTACACATTTGTTCTGATTTTGTTTAAAATAATTC
This sequence comes from Mandrillus leucophaeus, assembly GCF_000951045.1. Taxonomy (NCBI): domain Eukaryota; kingdom Metazoa; phylum Chordata; class Mammalia; order Primates; family Cercopithecidae; genus Mandrillus; species Mandrillus leucophaeus. The sequence goes on along the minus strand of NW_012106008.1, from coordinate 2,139,767 downwards.
AAATTTGGCAAAAGGCTGGTCTAATCAGATTGCAAAACAGAGTTTCCTACCATAGACAGCATAATGAATCAAAGAACACTTAATTCATTTGTTCAACCAGAACATCATGCACTTGCTATCTATGCCAGGAACTGCTGAGGGGTGGGGATGCAGCAGTGAACAAGAAAGGGTCCTGCCCTCAAGGCCCTGACCTTCGAATGATGACAGGAGACTGACAACAAACATGCAAACAAAGACAGCTTCAGAGAGTAGGAATTCTTTTTTTTTTTGAGACGGAGTCTCGCTCTGTCGCCCAGGCTGGAGTGCAGTGGCGTGATCTTGGCTCACTGCAACCTCTGCCCCTCCAGGTTTAA
>NW_012106008.1:2136637-2137749 GCF_000951045.1 Mandrillus leucophaeus | reverse complement strand
TTTTTTGAGACAGAGTCTCACTCTGTCACCCAGGCTGGTGTGCAGCAGCATGATCTCAGCTCACTGCAGCCTCTGCCTCCCGGGTTCAAGCAATTCTCATGCGTCAACCTCCAGAGTAGCTGAGATCACAAGCTCATGTCACCACACCTGGCTAATTATTGTATTTTTAATAGAGACGGGGTTTTGCCACATTGGCCAGGCTGGTCTCGAACTCCTGACCTCAAGCAGTCCACCTGCCTCAGCCTCCCAAAGTGCTGGGATTACAGGCATGGGCTACCGTGCCAGGCCTAGAGTGCTTCTTTTACAGCAGGCACTGTAATAGAGTTTACATAAATTAACGCTTTCCATCCTTACACAATCCCATATGGTAGTTACTATTATCATCCCCATTCTACAGATGAGGAAACTGAGGCAAAGAGAAGGTCAACAATTTGCCTAAGGTCCCACAGCTGGTGAGTGCACAGCTGGGGTCTGAATGCAGGCAGACTGATGCCAGTGTCCATGCTTTTTGCAACTAACACATTGCTGGGTTTGTCCCTTACTCAGAAGTTAAATCACCTCTTCCCTCAGCATGGGAAGCACTGAGGGTAAGCCCTCTGCAACGTTCAATGGAAGGCAACTGAATCCTGCTGCGCCCTGGGCTTCTACTCTAGGAGCAAAGGGAGAGAAACAGAGTCAGGGCACAAAAGCTGAGGGGAGGGAGAGACAGATCCACTATCTTTGGAATACTTTACATATAGGATCATACCATCTGCAAAGAGAGACAGTTTTACTTCTTCCTTTCCCATGTGGATGTCTTTTATTTTTTTTCTTGACTGATTGCCTGGGTTAGGGGCAATGCAATGTTGAATACCAGTGTCAAGTGCCGACATCCTTGCCTTGTTCCTCAGCTTAGGGGGAAGTATTCGTGTCTCACCTTAAAGTATGTTATTAGTGGGTGGTTTCCACAGATGCCCATTTTAAGAATACTTTAGAAACCTAATTTATTTCTCTAATGTGGGCTTTTTTTTTTTTTTTTTTGAGACAGAGTATCTCTCTGTCCCACAGGCTGGAGTGCAGTGGCACGATCTTGGCTCACTGCAACCTCCACCTCCCACGTTCAAGTGATTCTC
>NW_012106008.1:2110617-2131572 GCF_000951045.1 Mandrillus leucophaeus | reverse complement strand
CACCCGCCTCAGCCTCCCAAAGTGCTAGGATTACAGGCACCTGGCCAAGAGTGGGAACTCTTCTGGGGAAAACACACGGCAATGGCGTAGAGACTGGGCAGGGTTGTTTCATCAGGACCCCGGCTGGGAAGGCCTCCTTTGTGTGGTAATGAATATAGTATACCTCTCCAAATGGGCTATGTGTTCTTTGAGGACAGAGAGCACGTCTCCTTGCTTATATTTTTTATAGCAACTTGCATGAAGACAGAAACTCAATAGAGTGCTGCTGTTCTATATCCTAGATCAGTGGTTCTCAAACTTCAGTGGCATTAAAATCACCTGGAGAGTTTGTTAAACCATACCTCGGTCCCAGAGTTTCTGGTTCAGTCATGTTAGGTGGGGCCTGCGTATTTTCATATCTAACTAGTTCCTAGGTGATGCTGATGATGCTGGTCAAGGACCACATTTTAAGAACCACTGTTCTGAGCAAAAACAAAATCTGCAGGAGGTGGTGACTCTATCTGATTCAAAACCACAGTCATAGTTTTCTCTTGGTGGTCTATATTCTACCACTATCTTTGGAGGCTCCTGAGGTGCTCCTTCTGTACCACCCCTGAGAGCAGAACGAGACGATGAGATCAGAGGCTGTTGTGAAGAGCAAGCTCCAGCTAAGCTCTTCACAATTACACACTAACAGTGTGCCCAGCAGAAGACTGATTTCTTCTTTCAGCTTTAACAGAGGCTCGAGACAACAAAGCAAGTATGTAAGCCAGCTCAGTATCTTCAGAGTCTCTATCCTGTGACCACCACTGGGTTCCCAGATCTCACTTCATGGTCATGGTCACTCACCAGATCAGATTTTCCCATAGTCAAATATTTAAGTCAGAGTTCTAGGTTCTCCATCTTTCAAAAGTAATGCTCATTATGCTACAGAATGACCTCTCTGGGATCTTCACTTCTAATACCATGGATCAGGCACACCTCAACTTCTGAACGATCAGAAACACGACTTTAAATGAAAGGCCTATTTAGTGAATCAGTGGGACTTGCAACCAACTTCTCAAGGAATTTTTCATCCCATCTGGCAGAAATAGCAAAACTGAAAATATCACTGCTACATATGTAACACCTAACTATAAGACCTGGTACCCATAGAGTGCTGCTTTTTTTGTTTTTTTTTTTTTTTTTTTTGAGACAGAGTATCTCTCTGTCCCACAGGCTGGAGTGCAGTGGCACGATCTTGGCTCACTGCAACCTCCACCTCCCACGTTCAAGTGATTCTCCTGCCTCAGCCTCCCAAGTAGCTGAGATTACAGGCACACACCACCACATCCAGCTAATTTTTGTATTTTAGTAGAGATGGGGTTTCGCCATGTTGGCCAGGCTGGTCTTGAACTCCTGACCTCAGGTGATCCACGCTCCTTGGCCTCCCAAAGGGCTGGGATTACAGGCATGAGCCACTGTGCCTGGCTGGGTTTTTGTTTTGTGCTTTGAGAAAGGGTCCCCCTCTGTCATCTGGGCTGGAGTGGAAGTGGCAAAATCAGGGCTCACTGCAGCCTTGACCTATGGACTCAAGCAATCCTCCTGCCTCAAAGTAGCTGAGATTACAGGTGTGTGCCACCATGCCCAGCTAATTTTTTGTATTTTTAGTACAGACGGGGTTTCACTATGTTGGCTACGCTGGTCTCGAACTCCTGAGCTCAAGCAATTTGCCTGCCTCAGCCTCCCAAAGTGCTGGGATAATAGGCATGAGCCACTGTTCCTGGCCCTATAATGTTTTAAAAACATAGCAGCACTTCTATTTGTAACTTTTAAATTTATCAGTGTATTACTTGCCAAATATGATTGTTTTGGAGGACATTATCAAGTTAGCGGAAGAAAAGTAGGAATAGTATTTTGAAGCAAGCAGGGTATAGGACATGGGGGGCAGCAGAAAAGCCCCAGGCCATGGTGGGTTTTCAGGGGTAGATTAGGAAACTAATATGCCCTGGTAAGCAGCAGGGCCCTGAGGTCTGTGGGTGGTAGAATAGCACTCAGGGCAAAAACTTTTCAGTGTAGCCAGAGTCAGTAGATGCCCAATGGGTTTTAAGTAAGCTACAACACACTCTTGAAGTTTCAGTTTAGGAGTGCTCAAACTTGGGCTTAAGATGAGGCAGTGTTGGTCTAACTCCTAAAACATATGCTCCATTCCAGCATTTGAGTTAGCAACACAGGGGTTCATTATGACATCTGGCTAAGATACTTAGCTCTAGAAATTTTACTGACAGAGTTTCCTGGAAACATAGCTATTCTAACACCAAAACTTTGCTCAACCTTTCCTCTAATTCTTGCTTCTGCCACCATTTGCCGTATCTTACTGGGGCAGGGTTCCTTTGGTTACAAGGCTTACCCAGAAAGCTTCCTGAACTACATCCAATAGAACACTCCTGGGGTAAAGTTCTCCTTCACTGCTCTCCAAATTCCTCTTGGCTGCCCACCAGAAATTCCCCAGCATACAATCAGTATTCCACAAACAAAAGGCACGTTTTATGGATTTGGGTACTTGCCTCAAATAATTTACCACTTCTGAGCCATGAAGTGACACTACCTTTTATTTTACTAAATGACAATGAGATTCTTAAGGGAGAGAAGATTATGTCTTTCAGCTCTCTCTCTTTGCTCCCAAATAAATAAAATCCAGCTTCGACAATGGTAGTCCCTACTTCTGTGTATGATATTGCTCTCCTCAAATTGTACTGCAATTTCTCAACTGCTCTTTTTTTTTCTTTTTAATGTATCCAGGGATGGGACAATGACAAAGCATTCACAGATTAACTTGAAGCCATTCTCCAATGTTTCATTCAAATCCTTATTTGGCTGCCTGTGCTATTCCAATTTTCCTTACACAGCAAAAATCAACATTTTGATGAGAGTAACACACAAGGATGGTCACATAAAGGGCTAGTCTGATCATACCAAATGGGCTTCCCTGAGTCCCAAACACCAGACAGTAGCTTGGAACACTCTGAGGTGGTACTGAGGGTCCACTTGGCTCACTTAAAGCTCCCCTGGCTAGTTGTCCAGCCTAACTTCTGCATCCAGATGTTTCCACGAAGGAACAGGCCTCAAAATGATCTCCAGCCAGGGCAGCTGACCCTCCACACAATGCTCAATGGAGCTCATACAATGCTCAGTGGAGAAATTAAAGAGCCTAGAGGGAAGTAACATAAAAACTCTTTTTTTTTTTTTTTTTTTTTTGAGATGGAGTCTCACTCTGTTGCCCAGGCTAGAGTTCAGTGGCGCCACCTCAACTCACTGCAACCTCTGCCTCCCAGGTTCAAATGATTCTCCTGCCTCAGCCTCCCAAGTAGCTGGAACTACAGGTGTGTGCTACCACGCCCCGGTTAATTTTTGTATTTTTAGTGGAGATGGGTTTTTACCATGTTGACCAGACTGCTCTCGAACTCCTGACCTTAGGTGATCCACCCACCTTGGCTTCTCAAAGTGCTGGGATTACAGGCATGAGCCACCACGCCTGGCCCATAAAAGCAATCCTCTTGATCATTACACAATGTATATACATGCTAAAACATCACACTGTACCTCATGAATATGTCCAATATTGTATGTCTATTAGAAACAAAGTAAAACTTAAGCTGGGTGCAGTAGTGCATGCCTGTAATCCCAGCTACTTGGCAGGCTCAGGTGGGAGGACTGCTTCAGCCCAGGAGTTTGAGACTAGCCTGGGCAACATGGTGAAACCCCACCTCAAAATGACAACATACACACCCACACACAAAAACTTTAAAAATGTAATGATCTGTTTCTATGATAGGAGAGAAAAGGAGAGTCATGGGATTTCTTTGGGTTCAGACTACATTTTCAGAACGCTAGTTCCAGTCCACTTCTACATTAGACAGATGCTAAAATCTGTTTCAGCATCAAACCTTCACATGACAGCCAGATTAAATTACGCTTAAAAGAAGGAATAGAAACCTAGGTGATGAAAAGTAACTATCCCCCCACAATTGCATTGCATATTCAGTAGATTATTCCCTAAGGGCTAAAAAAAACTTGAACAGAAATCATATTATTTATCCAGCACTTGATTACTGGTTCAAGTGAGGCAAATAGCAGCAAGCAAGTCATAGAGTGGGTCTTTCCCAGTACCTCATAGTCCACAGTCTTCAATATTCATCAATGTTGCTGGTGGAATATTTGGAGAGTGGAAGCTAACTCTATGTTAGGTGGATGGAAGATCTGTCCCTTTAAGAGATAAATGTGTTATAATCCAAATATATTCAACTGTAGAGTTAAATCGCCATAGTTTGACCATATAAAATATTCAAGTTTCAGATGTCATTTTTAGTCCAACACTTTGGTAAACTGTTGGTACTGAAAACAATTGCTTAATACATGGCTGCACTGGCTGGGAGTGGGGGAGGGAAGATCAGCAGGACGCTCAAGTTCCAGTGAATGGTTCTTGGTTATAGACCACAAGCTTGCACTCATACAAACTCTGTTAAAACTCTGTTAAAGCCAAATAAGCAAATTACCTGCTTTCTGCTTCTCTGCAGTGTGCCTTCTGTGTAATAAGGCACTAAACACACACGCTTGAATGGAACTGAAATCGCCTCTGAGAAAAAAACTGGTAATTCTGTTCTTCAGGAATCTAAGAATACCAGATTTATAACAAGACAGAATAAATCCCAGGTTCCCCTGCAGGTGTGAGGACAAACTTTCCCAGATTCTTGACACAGAAGGTTCTATGGGAGACACCTAACCTATAAGCCCTGGTTTGCCAGACCCTTTGGAGCTGAGCTTCCCAAGAGATGTGATCCCAGGGACAGTCCACTGGATGTTTCCCATGGTCTGCAGGCAGCAACTTCAGAGGGCAGGGAGGGGAACGGGGAGAAGCCATGGGATGCAGAAAGAAAAATAAAGACAACATCTCATAATGCATTAAATGAAGCTGACATGATAAATTCAATGTAGGACGAAGCATTTTACATAAATGGGATGCTTGCCTCAAGTCCATCGCTATCATCTTCAGTATTTTCTCAGAATGATTCCTTCCCTTATTCATCCTTTACTAAATGCCATGTACCACTCAAGGGGCAGGCTTCTAAGAGGATGATCACGACTGAGAAGGAAGGTCCTGAGTCTCTAGAATACACAGTTGAAAGTGGGAGGGAGGGAGGGAGGGAGAGAGAGAGAGTGCATGATTGAGAACGCCAGTGAGCATGTGGTCAGGGAAGACAAAAACACAGGAGGACCATAAAACATGAGGGTAACATTGTGATAAAGGATCTGAAGAGGAAAAAGTGATACGTGAGAGAGAACACAGGTAAAGAAAACAGCAAGAGCAGAGACTTTGAGACAGAAAAAGGTTTGACTTGTATGAAGAAGAGAAAGGAATCCAGTGTGTCTGAAGGGTAGTGATATAGACTCAAGGAAGAAAAGTACGAGAAATCAATTATTATTACTTATTACCACCATGCACATTATTTAGTATGGGGCAAACCCTGTTGTAAGCAGTTCATCAATATTAACTCATTTAGATCCTCACAGCATCCCTATGATATTACTCCCATTTTGCAGATGAAGAAACTCAGTATCAGAAAGATGAAGTGACCTGCTCAAGGTCACACAGTGAACACAGAGCACAGTCAGATCCCCACACCCCCAAGCAGTCTGGCTCGTTTGTGCTCTCAGCCTTTTGCTATATTATCTCTCAATGAGGTTGAAAAGCATGCTTGAACACACCTGACATCTTCTGAATCATTTCTACCTCCCCAGACCCTCTCCTGAGTACAAAATACATTAACAGGAAGAGAGAGCAAATAATTAACTTCAATTTTGCCACTGATTAAAGCCCGAGATGTTTCTAATTGGAAAGAGAAAAAAAAAAAAAAAAACACTTTGGGAAAGGTACAAACAAGGAACATTTTCTTTTTAATGAGTGTCAGCACCGCAGTATGACAAAAGAAGTAGAGATTATGGGAAGGAAAAAACGTCCCCCAATCTTTCAGGCATATAGGTTTGCAAGAGCAAAGTAACACAGAAACTGGCACTTCATTTATATATCATGATTCCCATATAGCTGTCCCTTAACTGGCATTACACAGGAACCAAGAGTCACTGAGAAACTAAGCTATGACTTCCAGAAGGAAAAAAAACATCTCGAATGAGTCACATTGACACCACTTGGTAATTTTCTATGACAAGAAATGCAGGCAGACTGTAGTTAATTTGTAGCAGCTGCTGAATGCCTGTTAGGGTACCAACCACTTCAAACGAAGGAATCACCTAGGCTGCTGGCTTTTGCCTGAAACAGGGGTTCGACCATTTCAGGCCTGTCTACACTTAGAATGAAGCTTTGGTACAACCGCTCACATTGCTTGCTTATTTATTTATAAAATAAAATTTCACTTATTTTTAAAGGGTGGAATAAGACAACTAAATCTTAGAACGCAAGGTCCAGTTAATGAACAGATCAACGCTAGAAAGAAGTCAGAGGGGAACAGCAAGATCTATGATTCTAAAGAATAAAATCCTTACAGGCATTTGCAAATGCATTTGAAAGATAGTACAATTTTCCTGTTGCCTAATTAATGTTTCTCCTCAGAGACAGGTAGGTAGGTAAGTACTGTAAGAGAGAGTGAGGGAAACTCAGGAATTTTATTTTACATAGCGATAATCTACCTGCTGCTAACTGCTAAATTCTTTTTATTCAGGAAGATGGTAAGCTTTCAGTAGCATTAATAAATTGAGTTGCAAAAACAGGAGCAGTATATTCTTCGAAACAAATATTGCTTTAAAATGCTAAATGGTTCGTGGTCAATTGTGGTCGGTAACGGCGTTCTAAATATAGATTCAGAAGATTTAAGTATAAACATAGGGCACAATATGTTTAACTACAGATAGATGTGCAGTAGGCACTAAATTGCTTTTGACAGATTGATTTGACATCCACCTCATTCCAGACTGCTCCAGGGGCTTTTCAGCTTTTCTCTGAATAGTGGGTACAGCCCTTCTTTCCTGTACGTTCCTTCTCAGGGCTAACCTCCAGGCGAGGAGGTAGGTTCTCTTCCAGGATTGTGTCTTTTCAGAACTCTAAGCCAACAGGAGGAAATCTAAATAAAGGGGAAGGCTGCCCTTCTCCAGTTTTGTTCCTTAATCTAAGGAGGCCCCTCTAGCGCAGTTTCTATGGTTGGCGACAGTCTCCCTGCCGATTTATATATAGTAACATTGGTTAAAAAAAAATCACTTGACAAAGTTTTCTATTTCCGTAACATTGTGTCAGGAGGGAAGCTTAACGGAAAGTCTTCCCGGGATGAAAGTATTTGTTTCTATTTTACATGTTAGTTTTAACTCCTTAAATTCATCTCCTAGGGAAATAAGCATTCTTGATCTGACTCAAGGTGCTCTCTGAATTCACTGAAATAAAATATAGCCTGTAACTCTGGCCAATAACCTTGGGTGCCACCCAGAACTGCAGGCTGCAGGTGATCTACAGATTTCCCAAGACAAGCCCTGGCTGCAGCTCCTACCCGTGAGCAATCTAAAATCTGCAGCAATTCCGCAGGACCACACCTAGGCCCACAGCACATATCTGCAAAGCCGGAAGCGCCTTCCCCTCCAGGGCACCTTCTGTCCCCAGTGAAGGAATTAAAGTTCTAACCCCTGCCTTTCCTACCCATCCTAATCTCTGCTTTTCCTTTACCTCCTTTCCCACACTCACTTGCCCCCGACGCTACAATGTAGCTTGTAAACTCGTGACTCTCAAGGAAAGTATCAGCAGAAGCCACAACTTCGGGGAATGACTCACTAAGGAGTCTCCAGCGCCTTCCACCGCCCTGCAACTGCCCCAGTACTGCAGCCCTGAGGCTCCGTGCTGCCAACCCAGATAAGGAGGGGCATTTTCTGAAATCCAAGGAAGAACCTGAAGAGTCCCCCACCCGCCCAGAGGCGTCTCTTGCTCTAAGTCAGCGGTAGGAAATGACCCCCTTTCCAATACAAATGGACAGACGATTCTAAGAGGCAGGAGGAAAACAAACACAATTCCCTCAGAGGCTCTCCCGACCGTCCCTAGCAACACATCCCCATCCGCAGCGGGTGCAGCGCTCGCAGGCCACTTCTGAAACCAGTGTTACTGATCAGGCCTGCACAACCACTCCCCCTGCAGTGTCCCGCTCGCTTATCTTCTGCGCCGGAGCAGCAGAGGGCAAGGTCCGGTGGTCTCCGGAAGGTAGAAAGAAGGGGCCCTCAGACTGCACAGCCCAGGGAGAGGAAAGGAAGGAATTGAGGAAGGGTTGACCTTGAGAATTTTCCTGAGTTACAGATAAATAGGTCGGGCCTCGCTTAGAAGCTCCCAACCCACTCCACCAGGGAGAAGATGCAAGGCAAGAGGAGAGCAAAGGGGGTGGAAATTCAGATCGCTAATCTACTGATAAGGGTGGGGGGAGGTTAGAGACAGCGGGTCTCTATTCAGCTCGGAGAGGCTGAAATGGGAGTGCCCTGCGCAAAGGCTGAAACACCGTCGGCGGCCCGGTGCTCGTGGCTGCCCGCAGGTGCTAGCACTCACCTGGATCACCTTCGAACGGCTGGTGCAGAACAAAACTGCGCAGCTCAGTGTGGGTGCGGCGCCCTCGCCTGGGGCGGCGCTAGATGGGGCCAGAAGCAGGTCCCGCCCCAGCAGGCCAGCGCGCGGCCACGCCCCCAAGGCGGGGCTCCCAGCGCTGGCGCGCGCTCTCTAAGTTGCCAACTTCGGGCCACTGGTTGGGAGGTGAAAGTTGCATTTTCTTCCTGCTCATGGTGGCCCAGAGATTTACTCCTCCCATTCTCAAATACATATATCTACTACCCCCAGTGCCTTCGTGGCCGTCTTCCTACACTGTCCCAGCCAGGTCATACCTCCCGGATTGGGTTTGCACAACAGTGGGACGTGAATAATTTATCCCCAGCAGAGCCACCGTAGCGGTTTTAGGCTCTCTGCGGTAAGGGCGAAGCACGGCCATGCATGGCGCGTGCGCGAAAGTAGCCGCGCCCCAATTGGTGTGTCCCGGAGGCGCGTAGCTGGGGTGTGGGAGACGCTGGGTGTCCCAGGTTGCAACACTCCCGACGTGAATGGATGTAGCGCTGTTAAGGCCTTTTTGTTTAGGGCCTAACAGATATTGTTAGTTTTGCAGAGAGCTGGGACCGAGCCCTGCCCGCGTGGTGGGCCGTACCCACGCCCCCTGCGCGCGGAGTAGCGTGGTCCCGGAGTTTTGTTTTTTTAAAGGGAGTCTCCCAATTGTCTACGTAGAGTTTTTTTCTGCGGCACATGGAGTCTCTGCCTTCGCGACCCAGACCTTTGATGTGATACGCCCTCGGGTCCAGCGTCCGGGGCGGGGCTCGAGGCCGGGGGAGGAGGAGTAGGGGTCTTGGGCTTGTGTGAGACCTGCAGATACAGTCGGGCTGAAGGAGTAGAACTTGCTTCTAAATGCCGGAAAAGCCGAAGGAACTGACTGCAGAAGGCACAGTTCCAGTTTCCGCGCGTCTTAAGTGCGCCCTCCGGCCACCTCTCCTCTGGACATCCCTCATCCTTCCGAAGATTGCCACACCTGTCCCTCCCCTATCTCCTCTTTGGAGGATTCGTCACCTCCAAGAGAGTGTGTTTAGGAACCCATCCGAATGATTCCAAGTTTAGGTGTGGAAAGGCAGAAATCTAGATTATTGAAGGCTAGGTTGTGTGTGTGTTTCTTTGTATTGGGTTGTCATATTTGCACATCTAGAAGTACTTTGAGAGCTCATTAAATCTTTACTGTTGCTGTTTCAGCAATTTCCAACCATTCTCATACTTTCTTCTTAAATACAAGAAGGGTTTCTGTCATGTTGGATGTGGAGAGGGTTTTGTTTTGCTTGAACATTGAGAGGAAGTAAGTTAGGGAGACAGTTTGGCATTACTGAGGTAAGTTTCTCCACTTGCTGGCTGTTCTACGTAAGAAAAGTCATTCCGAAGTGGCGGAAGGGATGATTCAAAAACCAGGAGCGGGGATGCACCTTGCACCCTCATTTTACACCAGAGACTGCAATCTCAAAAAAAAAAAAAAAGAATTTGGCCTCTCCTTTCCCAGTTATCTCGGACCACAGACAAGTACTTAATCACTCAGGACCTTCTTTTAGAAGTCTTATTACAAAAGCAGTATTCCTTTATATTAGAATTTTTTGAAATACAGAAAAGCCCACAAAAAATTGCATACACACAATGGAATCATACTGTATATTCTGTTTTGTGGTCTGTTTACTTCGTAAAATGTAAACCATTTTTTTGCTTTTCATTTCTTTTCGGTTTTTTTTTTTTTTTTAATACATAGACCAGAATGTCACTTTATTGATTTGCAACTGGAAACCTAAATATGTTGTGCACTAGAAAGCTCCTGTCATCCACTCTGTATTTTTTTCAGGTAGGACGCTTTTCATTTCTTGAATGGTTCATGCTGCAACATTATTTGGCAATCAGTGCGTGTCTTTTCATAGCATGGATGCACCAATCCTCTCTTGTTGGAGTTAGCTTGCTTTCACTTCTTTCCTACTGCAGTGTACAACCTTGTAGATAAATATGTGTACATGCTTATGACTTTTTTTTTCTTTCACTGAATTCCTTTGCAGAGGAATTTCTAGGTTTTGATCTCTATCAACAAGATGCATTCCAGGAAGAGAGTTACAGTCGTCTCCCACACTGAATATTGGATATCATTTTCCTCTATCTCACTAAATGGGAATAAGACCTTTCTCACAAAGTTATTGTGAAGTTGAAGTGAAGTGAGGACAAAGTGCTACACAAAAGTCCTGCCCTTTTGTCTCAGGATAATATATTTTGCAAGTCCTATTGAGGCGGGAAATTAAAGAAAGAAAAATAAAATTAAAAAGAGAAATAAGCTTTCCTGCATTAGGCTGACTTGTTCTAGAGGCAGCAACAGGCACAGCCCAGACCCGGGTAAAGTCTTGGTAATACTATCTAAGGAGCCAGGCACAAAGGAATGTGCTCTGGAATCTCTCCCAGCACTCCCTCCATGCAGGGAGAAGAAAAACAAATTTTCCTTTGTTTTATGATATGAGTTTATAAATTCCTGTTCTCTGTAACTGGTGACTTCAAGTCTTCTGTTTTATCTAATCAGTGGAGTGAAGTTCATAAACTGAGCAGATCTCCTGAATGCCATAGTGAAGGCCATGGAATAAGCTGTGCTAGGCACTAGGCAAACTTAGATAATGGACATCTGGGTTGCATAGCCATGGTCATGTGTAATCCTGAGTTATGAACCTGTTACACTTTGATTAACTGTCTTTGTCCTGCCTCTGTAGCCCTGCTTTCACACCACTGTAAGCCTGCTTCAAGCTAGCCCATCCCTTTTTAAAGTGCGTATAAAAGTCAAGTGCTGTCTTTGTTCTGGGGCCAATCTTTGGATGTTAAGTCCGCTGGGTCTGAATGCATGTAGATATCCTCCTGTATACACCCCAAGGTCTCTCTCTGGTCCTCCTGATTCCACAACACTATTAAAACAATATAAGTTATGGATGTGTAACACTGGCTCAGAAATTACTCTGTATTTAACTTCACTCACCATTAATTCCTTTTCCATTTACAATCTGGTTTGTGCTTCCAAACGTCATCTCACACTGCTCTCTCAAAGGTCACCATTTGCCTTGTAAACGCTTTCTATCCTTGGATTCTCAGACATTACTATGTCCTGATTGTTTTCTTTCTTGCCTTCTTTGCTGGTCCCTTTTTGTCTCCCTGCCTCTTAAAATGTTTTCAAGGCTCTCCAGAGTCCTAGCCTCTACTTTTCCCCCTCATTCTTCTATGAGTCTTTTCTTTGACTCTCCCTTAATGATTTCCCCCATTTATGTGATTGTTTTGGTTGTCTAGAGTCCAAATGTCCTTCTGTTTTTAGGAAAATCTCTTATTTTAAAATATGTTGTTTGAAAGTAGGTACCTACTGTAAAAAAGTTAAAGGGCTAGCTCTCCCTCTCCCTCACTTCAGAGGAACTAAGGGGGTGGGCATGTGCCTTCAGCTTTGCCAGTCAGATGCTTGCTCCCAGGACTCACTCGGATTCTTGAGAGAATTAACAGCAACATGGGGACATTTGGAGATCTCCATTCATTATGGTGGCAGCAGTGGGAAGACCAGATCCCTCTCAGAGTCTTTTCTGATTACTCCATTAAAAATTACAGCCTCCCTCTTCTTCCTTTTCTACTCTTTATTCCGCTTCCTTGTTTTACTACCATTTTTGGTAGTAAGTAAAATTTACTACTATTTTGTATTTTTTATTTAATTTATTTGTTTTATTATCTGGCTTTCCTACTCAATAGTAAGTTACATGAAGATGGAGATACAGTGTTTATTACTGTATTCCTACTGCTCTTAAGTGCCTGGCATGCAGTAGACACTGTATTAGTCAGGGTTCTCTTAGAAGGACAGAACTAGGGGAGTTTATTAAGTATTAACTTACACCATCACAAGGTCCCACAATAGGCTGTCTGCAAGCTGAGGAGCAAGGAGAGGAGAGCCAGTCCGAGTCCCAAAACTGAAGAACTTGGAGTCCAGTGTTCAAGGGCAGGAAGCATCCAGCACGGGAGAAAGATGTAGGCTGGGAGGCTAGGCCTGTCTCATCTCTTCACATTTTTCTGCCTACTTCATATTCTCTGGCAGCTGATTAGATGGTGCCCACCTGATTAAGGGTAGGTCTGCCTTCCCCAGCCCACAGACTCAAATGTTCATCTCTTTTGGCAACACCCTCACAGGCGCACCCAGGATCAATATTGCATCCTTCAATCCAGTCAAGCTGACACTCAGTATTAACCATCACAGACACTCAGTAGCTATTTGTGAAATGAATACATATGTGACTTCTTTCTGTTGCCTAGCCATCTGGAACTCTCTGACTTCTTGGCCTTTTTATGAAGCCTGTACCTCCAGCCTAACTGACTGTGTGAGCCCTGATAGCCTTCCAAGAATTATCCTATTCAGCAAGGTAGCCAGAGTCAGTTTCTGTTTCATGCAGAAACACCTACTGTATTACAGGATTCTCCTACACAGCATGTCCAAAGCCACATTCATTACAATTCCAATAAAACCTTTACATATTTCAGTGAAGGAAGTAATCTGAGTAATTACATTAGCTGGAAACTTAGCATCACTCCTTTTCCTTCATTCCCTGGAGTTGGGAATGAGATTGCCCTGCAGTGGAATCCAGAAGAGCCACTTATTTAGCTGTGTTACTTTGGGGGAATTTAAGTTCTCTGCAACTTGTTTTGCCTTTTTATTTGCAAAATTGGTATATTAACACCAATCTTACTTGGCCATTGTGAAGATAGTACAGAGTTTGGGCCTACTATAGGCACTTAATAAATAGAGGTTTTAGTTATTACCAGTTTGTGTTGATAGCACCTCAAAACAGTTTCTCTTCTAGTCCCTTGCCCTAGTTCAGGCTGAAGTCTCCTCTGACCTGAGCAATTACCAAAACTCTTTTTTTTTTTTTTTTGAGACAGGGTCTTGCTCTGTTGCCCAGGTTGGAGTGCAGTGATGTGATCATGGCTCACTGAAGCTTTGACCTCCCAGGCTGAAGTGACCATCCTGCATTAGCTTCCTGAGTAGCCGGGACTATAGTTGTGTGCCACCACATTTCGCTAGTTTTTTAAATTTTAATTTTTGTAGAGATTGGGTCTTAGTACATTGGGCAGGCTGGTCTCTTAACTCCTGGGCTCAAGCAATCCACCTGCCTCAGGCTCCCAAAGTGCTGGGACGACAGACATGAGCCACCATGCCTGGCCACAGTAACCTTTTAACTGGCTCTCCCTTTAAAATTCATCACCAACCACCATTACAGTTATTTTTCTAGAGCAGATATCTTCTTTGATGACTGTGACCAATGCCTTTAGAATGAAGTCCAAACTCTCAAATAATGGCATTTCAAGATCCTTACTAGTCTAGCCTCAAACTACTTTTCCAGAATCCTCTCATTTAACATTAATTTAATAAACATTTTTAAAGTGCCTCTTGGGTGCCAGGTACTAATATAACTTATATTTTAACAAGGGAGCCTGTCAATAAAAACAATAAGATTATCACAGATTGTGACTCTTTCAGCCTGTTTTGTGCTGCTATAATGTAATACCTTAGACTGTGTAATTTATTTTTCAATTTTATTTATTTTTGTTGTTGTTGAGACAGTTTCACTCCATCACACAGACTGGAGTGCAGTGGTACAATCTTGGCTTACTGCAACCTCCGCCTCCTGGGCTTAAGCGAGTCTCCTGCCTCAGCCTCCTGAGTAGCTGAGACTACAGGCATGAGCCACCATGCCTGGCTAATTTTTGTGTTTTTAGTAGAGATGGGGTTTTGCTACATTGGCCAGGCTGGTCTCAAACTCCTGGCCTCAAGTGATCTGCCTGCCTCGGCCTTCCAAAGTGCTGGGATTATCGGCATAAGCCACTGTGCCTGACCAGACTGTGTAATTTATAAGGAACAGAAGTTTACTGGCATTTTGCATTTGTTATTTGAGTTTATCTGTTACTTGGTTTACCAGTATAAAACTTTGTGTAAATTACGGACATTAGTTGTTTGTTTTCCTGTACTGAAAATGTCTTTCTCCAATTTGTCGATGATTTTTTGGCTTTATTGATTTATTTTTGGTCAAAGAGCAAATAAATTTTGTGTGAGTCAATGTGTCAAATTTCTGTCTTGGTGTTCTTCTTGGAAAGGCCTTTTTCATTCCAGAATCTTAAATAAATTAATTCATGCTTTATTCAGAAATTGTATGGATTTATTTTATACAAAATTTTTGATACAATTATAATTAATTTCAGTGTAAATAGTGCTACACACTCATCTTTTCTTTCCCTAACAATCTTTCAGTTAACCCCACACTATTTTATTTACCCCACCGATTAGATTACATATAAATCCACTGGTTGGAAATGGTGCCTTTATTATGAACTGAAATGCCATGCGTGTTTAGGTCTATTTCTGGATTCTCTATTCTGTTCCACTGATGTCTTTTCCTTCTTTTGTAATAGACTGTTTTAATTATGGCAAGACTATTTGGGTTTTAAAAACTTAGTTTTTGGATTGGTGCAGTCAACATGGTCAGCAGAGTTGGGGCTGAGCCTTCAGCTGGCATGATTGGTGGCTCCAGTGCCACAGAATCAGCCAGTGTGGCCAGGACTGCTGGGCTGAGGATTGAACTATTGAGTTAGTATGTTTGGTGGGATTGGGGCTGATGGTGCAGCCAGTATAATTGGGGTTAGCCAAAGGGACACACTGAGAGGCCAAGAGGTTAGTTACATACTAGAGGATTGACTGAAAAAGTAAATATATTGAGAGTAAACGGAATCCAGATTTCTCACCATCTGAGAAAGGATTACAAACATGAAAAAGCAAAGGCTGGAAAAAACCCTGGAGTGTTAGTTAAGGATTGGAAATATTGGTGTGAGCTCATGGTTTTGAAAATGGCTTTGACAGACTGACATAAAAAAAAAATCTAGGCTCTGTGTGTGTTCATATATTTCTAGTTCTGTCTCTTGTGAAGGCCTAGAAGCAATAATATCCCAGCAGCCATGAGCATGTGTAGTGCCCAGATCTTGGTTTCTAAATGCTATTTTCTACTAAAAGGAGCCAAAGATCCTTGAATAAATTGCTGATTCCAGATATGGAACAAACAAGTACAAGATGAGCCTGAAGGATATTTTTAGTGCCAGAAAGTAAAAATTGCTTGAAGAATAATAAGGGGTATTATTATTCCTTTTATTCACAAGAACACAGAAACCAACTTAATGAAGTTTCCACTGACCAAATCTGGGATAATTTAAGCATCAAAACAAATAATGCTAATAACAGGTACAATCCACTGAATAAAATAGAAATCCACAAGTCCATGCTGATATGAATAAATGCATGAATAAATAAATAACTGGGGCAGCACAGAAAACTCTACCTTGTAGTGAGATGCCAACTAATAAGCATGGAAGAAATGATAGAGCTAGGATCATTTTGCAATCATTATAGTAAAAACTGATTCAAGAAAGACTCATCAGTGGATCCTAAAACTAGTAGGTGAACATTTGATAAGGAATAGAATATTTACATAATTCCAAAGTTATCTCCACAGACTACATATTAATACCAAATACTTAATAGTTAATTTTACAATAGAGGAGTCAGACACTATCTTACAAAGGTTAAAACATCACAGCATAAATGGATATTGTATATGTCCTAATAGGATGGCATTGGAACGTAGCACCACTTTTGGGGTATGTCTGCCAAAAATTGTATAACTTAAATGTAATTATGAAGAAATACTAAACAAACCCAAATTGATGGACTTTCTACAAAGTGAGTAACCTGCTCTTTTTAAAAATATCAAGATCATAAAAATAAGGTAAGACTCAGGAACTGGTCCAGGTTGAAGGAAACTAAAGAGAGATGACAACTACACATTATGTATGATCCTGAACCTATAATAGCTATTATTAGGACAACTGACAAATCTGAATGTGGTCTGTTAATGTGATTGAAGTTCTTATGGAAGCCACGTTGGACAGGAACACCCGGTATATAGAATAATGCACAACTTTGAAAGTTAGGCAATGAATATCTTAGAGCTATTATCCCAGGTGGAAGCCTGATTTCATAAAAAATGGTGGTGTACTTAGGGGTTGATTGAGTACCTACTCTTTATGTAAATAAAGTGCAATTGAGGTATGGGAATCCAATTTTCAGTGTCTATAAAGAGTGGTTCAGCTTCAGAGTGAAAGGGAAACTGGGTGGATTAAGATCTTGGTATTCTTACATACTCAAGGAATGGGTATGTAGTAACTCCGTTTTCTGAAAAGCCGAATGCCTTTATGCATCCAAATATTCTTTCTTTAAATTATTTTGAATTGGCAGTCATTTTCACATCCTTTCTGTTTTTATTTTTAAAATTTCATAAATAGAATTAATGCATATGTTTAAAATCAGATGAGAGAGAGACAAGGAGAGAGAAAGGGAGGGAAATGTGATGTCTCTCCATCCCTCCCTCTCCCTCCCTTTCTCCCCTTTCTCTCTCTCTCTCTCTCTCTCTGTCTCTCCATCTGATTTTCCCACCCTCCAAAATGGTTCTATTACACTTCTCAGTTTCTCCACGTGGAATTAGGGCATCTTTAAGCAACACAATTCAACTTCAACTTCTTATTCCGCAAACAAGAGACTGCATTTCTTAATTCCCCATGTTGGCTCTTGATGCTTCTACTGTTTTTGTCCTTCTTTATCCCATTTCCACTTTGCTACCTCTGTCAACTATAGCTGTACTTTCACGATATACAGATTAATAATATTTACACGATGTTCTGAAACTACTGTTAATTTCTCCATAATTTATCTATAATTCAATTCTATAACTTGTAATTCAATAACTAGTGTAGATATTATTGCAGTGTAAATACTATTTACAGTAGGACCAAATATTGTGTTGAGCTTCCTCTCCTTATTTCATGCCTAATATCGTGACTCTCACACATCTTAATGGATAATACTGCTATACAGGAATATAACAGTCATAGTTTAATGTTCTTTAGTAACTCAAGATCATAATTGTGAACTCTAATTTTTTTGTTTTTGAGATGGGGTCTCACTCTGTTGCCCAAGCTGGAATGCAGTGGCGCCATCATCTCAGCTCACTGCAACCTCTGCCTCCTGGGTTCAAGCGATTCTCTTGCCTCAGGCTCCTGAGTAGCTGGAACTACAGGCACATGCTACCATGTCTGGCTAGTTTTTGTATTTTTAGTGCTGGGATTATCGGCATAAGCCACTGTGCCTGACCAGACTGTGTAATTTATAAGGAACAGAAGTTTACTGGCATTTTGCATTTGTTATTTGAGTTTATCTGTTACTTGGTTTACCAGTATAAAACTTTGTGTAAATTACGGACATTAGTTGTTTGTTTTCCTGTACTGAAAATGTCTTTCTCCAATTTGTCGATGATTTTTTGGCTTTATTGATTTATTTTTGGTCAAAGAGCAAATAAATTTTGTGTGAGTCAATGTGTCAAATTTCTGTCTTGGTGTTCTTCTTGGAAAGGCCTTTTTCATTCCAGAATCTTAAATAAATTAATTCATGCTTTATTCAGAAATTGTATGGATTTATTTTATACAAAATTTTTGATACAATTATAATTAATTTCAGTGTAAATAGTGCTACACACTCATCTTTTCTTTCCCTAACAATCTTTCAGTTAACCCCACACTATTTTATTTACCCCACCGATTAGATTACATATAAATCCACTGGTTGGAAATGGTGCCTTTATTATGAACTGAAATGCCATGCGTGTTTAGGTCTATTTCTGGATTCTCTATTCTGTTCCACTGATGTCTTTTCCTTCTTTTGTAATAGACTGTTTTAATTATGGCAAGACTATTTGGGTTTTAAAAACTTAGTTTTTGGATTGGTGCAGTCAACATGGTCAGCAGAGTTGGGGCTGAGCCTTCAGCTGGCATGATTGGTGGCTCCAGTGCCACAGAATCAGCCAGTGTGGCCAGGACTGCTGGGCTGAGGATTGAACTATTGAGTTAGTATGTTTGGTGGGATTGGGGCTGATGGTGCAGCCAGTATAATTGGGGTTAGCCAAAGGGACACACTGAGAGGCCAAGAGGTTAGTTACATACTAGAGGATTGACTGAAAAAGTAAATATATTGAGAGTAAACGGAATCCAGATTTCTCACCATCTGAGAAAGGATTACAAACATGAAAAAGCAAAGGCTGGAAAAAACCCTGGAGTGTTAGTTAAGGATTGGAAATATTGGTGTGAGCTCATGGTTTTGAAAATGGCTTTGACAGACTGACATAAAAAAAAAATCTAGGCTCTGTGTGTGTTCATATATTTCTAGTTCTGTCTCTTGTGAAGGCCTAGAAGCAATAATATCCCAGCAGCCATGAGCATGTGTAGTGCCCAGATCTTGGTTTCTAAATGCTATTTTCTACTAAAAGGAGCCAAAGATCCTTGAATAAATTGCTGATTCCAGATATGGAACAAACAAGTACAAGATGAGCCTGAAGGATATTTTTAGTGCCAGAAAGTAAAAATTGCTTGAAGAATAATAAGGGGTATTATTATTCCTTTTATTCACAAGAACACAGAAACCAACTTAATGAAGTTTCCACTGACCAAATCTGGGATAATTTAAGCATCAAAACAAATAATGCTAATAACAGGTACAATCCACTGAATAAAATAGAAATCCACAAGTCCATGCTGATATGAATAAATGCATGAATAAATAAATAACTGGGGCAGCACAGAAAACTCTACCTTGTAGTGAGATGCCAACTAATAAGCATGGAAGAAATGATAGAGCTAGGATCATTTTGCAATCATTATAGTAAAAACTGATTCAAGAAAGACTCATCAGTGGATCCTAAAACTAGTAGGTGAACATTTGATAAGGAATAGAATATTTACATAATTCCAAAGTTATCTCCACAGACTACATATTAATACCAAATACTTAATAGTTAATTTTACAATAGAGGAGTCAGACACTATCTTACAAAGGTTAAAACATCACAGCATAAATGGATATTGTATATGTCCTAATAGGATGGCATTGGAACGTAGCACCACTTTTGGGGTATGTCTGCCAAAAATTGTATAACTTAAATGTAATTATGAAGAAATACTAAACAAACCCAAATTGATGGACTTTCTACAAAGTGAGTAACCTGCTCTTTTTAAAAATATCAAGATCATAAAAATAAGGTAAGACTCAGGAACTGGTCCAGGTTGAAGGAAACTAAAGAGAGATGACAACTACACATTATGTATGATCCTGAACCTATAATAGCTATTATTAGGACAACTGACAAATCTGAATGTGGTCTGTTAATGTGATTGAAGTTCTTATGGAAGCCACGTTGGACAGGAACACCCGGTATATAGAATAATGCACAACTTTGAAAGTTAGGCAATGAATATCTTAGAGCTATTATCCCAGGTGGAAGCCTGATTTCATAAAAAATGGTGGTGTACTTAGGGGTTGATTGAGTACCTACTCTTTATGTAAATAAAGTGCAATTGAGGTATGGGAATCCAATTTTCAGTGTCTATAAAGAGTGGTTCAGCTTCAGAGTGAAAGGGAAACTGGGTGGATTAAGATCTTGGTATTCTTACATACTCAAGGAATGGGTATGTAGTAACTCCGTTTTCTGAAAAGCCGAATGCCTTTATGCATCCAAATATTCTTTCTTTAAATTATTTTGAATTGGCAGTCACTTTCACATCCTTTCTGTTTTTATTTTTAAAATTTCATAAATAGAATTAATGCATATGTTTAAAATCAGATGAGAGAGAGACAAGGAGAGAGAAAGGGAGGGAAATGTGATGTCTCTCCATCCCTCCCTCTCCCTCCCTTTCTCCCCTTTCTCTCTCTCTCTCTCTCTCTCTCTGTCTCTCCATCTGATTTTCCCACCCTCCAAAATGGTTCTATTACACTTCTCAGTTTCTCCACTTGGAATTAGGGCATCTTTAAGCAACACAATTCAACTTCAACTTCTTATTCCGCAAACAAGAGACTGCATTTCTTAATTCCCCATGTTGGCTCTTGATGCTTCTACTGTTTTTGTCCTTCTTTATCCCATTTCCACTTTGCTACCTCTGTCAACTATAGCTGTACTTTCACGATATACAGATTAATAATATTTACACGATGTTCTGAAACTACTGTTAATTTCTCCATAATTTATCTATAATTCAATTCTATAACTTGTAATTCAATAACTAGTGTAGATATTATTGCAGTGTAAATACTATTTACAGTAGGACCAAATATTGTGTTGAGCTTCCTCTCCTTATTTCATGCCTAATATCGTGACTCTCACACATCTTAATGGATAATACTGCTATACAGGAATATAACAGTCATAGTTTAATGTTCTTTAGTAACTCAAGATCATAATTGTGAACTCTAATTTTTT
>NW_012106008.1:2106623-2110567 GCF_000951045.1 Mandrillus leucophaeus | reverse complement strand
TTTCACATCCTTTCTGTTTTTATTTTTAAAATTTCATAAATAGAATTAATGCATATGTTTAAAATCAGATGAGAGAGAGACAAGGAGAGAGAAAGGGAGGGAAATGTGATGTCTCTCCATCCCTCCCTCTCCCTCCCTTTCTCCCCTTTCTCTCTCTCTCTCTCTCTCTCTCTGTCTCTCCATCTGATTTTCCCACCCTCCAAAATGGTTCTATTACACTTCTCAGTTTCTCCACTTGGAATTAGGGCATCTTTAAGCAACACAATTCAACTTCAACTTCTTATTCCGCAAACAAGAGACTGCATTTCTTAATTCCCCATGTTGGCTCTTGATGCTTCTACTGTTTTTGTCCTTCTTTATCCCATTTCCACTTTGCTACCTCTGTCAACTATAGCTGTACTTTCACGATATACAGATTAATAATATTTACACGATGTTCTGAAACTACTGTTAATTTCTCCATAATTTATCTATAATTCAATTCTATAACTTGTAATTCAATAACTAGTGTAGATATTATTGCAGTGTAAATACTATTTACAGTAGGACCAAATATTGTGTTGAGCTTCCTCTCCTTATTTCATGCCTAATATCGTGACTCTCACACATCTTAATGGATAATACTGCTATACAGGAATATAACAGTCATAGTTTAATGTTCTTTAGTAACTCAAGATCATAATTGTGAACTCTAATTTTTTGTTTTTGAGATGGGGTCTCACTCTGTTGCCCAAGCTGGAATGCAGTGGCGCCATCATCTCAGCTCACTGCAACCTCTGCCTCCTGGGTTCAAGCGATTCTCTTGCCTCAGGCTCCTGAGTAGCTGGAACTACAGGCACATGCTACCATGTCTGGCTAGTTTTTGTATTTTTAGTAGAGACGGGGTTTTGCCATGTTGGCCAGGCTGGTCTGGAACTCCTGACCTCCGGTGATCTGCCTGCCTTGGCCTCCTAGCCTATGCTGGGATTACCGGTGTGAGCCACTGTGCCAGGCCAATATTTTGCTTGCCATAATCCAATGGTGTCCATAGGGTGTACTGAGGTACACAGAGTGCTTGTCTTCTTCTAATAATAGCCATAATTTATTGAGCACCTACTAAGTGTCAGGCATTCTGATGGGCAATTTTCTTACTTTATTTTATTTTAATAACAAAGCTGTGTCACTCCTACTTTTATGGATGAGAAAATACAAGTTAATTAACTGAGAGGGCTAGATTTGAGTGAAGGACTGACATCAAGTTGGATTGACCAACTCATTCCAGTTTGCCTATGCCTTACCTGATTTAGCACTGACAGCCCTGTGTCCTGGGAATCCCCTTCTTGGATAAACCAGCATTGTTGGTCACCCTATAAGTCTAGCCTTTCTCTCTGTTATAAAAAAAATTAATCATCATCATCATCGTCACAAT
Source organism: Mandrillus leucophaeus (assembly GCF_000951045.1). Taxonomy (NCBI): domain Eukaryota; kingdom Metazoa; phylum Chordata; class Mammalia; order Primates; family Cercopithecidae; genus Mandrillus; species Mandrillus leucophaeus. The sequence goes on along the minus strand of NW_012106008.1, from coordinate 2,109,159 downwards.
TTTCACGGCTTGGGCTTCATTGCTCTTCTGCTAGCCAGTTACAAGATTTGCTAATGAATTGTTTGAATTGGGAGCTCTGACCAAAGCCTGGGCTGATGTCAAAACTGTATGCGTTTGTAGTGCTGTCTCTTATTTTTCAATATATCAAAAAATGTTCTTCTCAATTAGTCTACATTAGGATGGTAACTTTTCTAAACAAAGCATACCTTTGGAGCCTTCCCTTGCTGGTCCCCCGCCATGTTCATCCTCTACTATGGTGTATCTCAGAACTCAGACCTTGAACTTTTCTGTCTACATACTTGCATGATGATTCATTTACTGCCATGACTTTAGATATCATCTGTGTGAGCTAATGACCTATATACATATTGTCAATACAGACTTCCCCCACAAACTCATGACACAGATACTCAATTACTTATTGGACATCTCCTCCTAGAGGTGAAATAGTTTATCTTAAACTTAAAAATTCAAAAATGAATTTCTCATCTTCCCTGAAAAACTTCCTTCTCTCCCAGTCTTCTGCATTTCAAAATAGCAACTCGCGCCTATCAGTTGCTCAGGCCAACATTAGAGCCATCCTTGACTCTTCTTTTACTCTCTTAGCCTATAGAAAAATCTCTCTTAGCCTATAGAAAAAACTGTGCCTTCTGATTGCATCCAGAATTTGACCACCTCTCATTGCCTTCACTCAACACCTGGGGCTGAGCCAGGTCTCATTTGAATTATTTCATCAGCCTCTTAATTGATTTCCTTGACTTCATTCTTCCCCACCTGGAGCCTATTCTCAAGAAAAATCCAGAGTGGTCCTTTTAAAACATATGTAGGATCACTCCTGTTTTCACAGCTTGTTTTCCATCTCACCCAGGGAAGCCCAGCCTGAGGATGGCCTGATGCTGTGTGCACATCACCCCCGTTACTGCCCTAACCCCACCAACAGGTATGTTCACGCTGTTCCTTTTGCCTGAAAAGCTCATCCCCGAGTTATCTGAAATCAGGACTGGTTACAGAATATGTGGGGCCCAGTGTCTCGTGAAAATGTGGGGCTTCTTGTTAAAAAATCATTAGGAATGTCAAGATGGTGGCAGCAGAGAATCAAACCAAGTGTAGGTCTCTTCTGAATACGAGGCCCTGTGTGCAAGTCCGAAAATCCTCAGCACCTTCAGGAGTTTGTTCACCAGTCAACTTCTTATTTTTTATTCTTCTTATTTTATTTTTCTATTTAGCATTTCTCACTCTCTAACTCACTGTGTAATTTACTTATTCTGCATTTTCTGTCCTCTCCCTGCATTAGAATATGTGAAGGCCGGGGGTTTTGTTTTGGTCACTGCTGTATCCTCAGCTCCTGGGACAGTGCTTGGCACATAGTGAGCACTTGAATAATTAAAGAGAGAGAGAGAGAGAGACAGAGAGAGAGGGAAAGAGAGAGAGAGAAAGGAAGGAAGGAATGAAGTGAGGGAGGGAGGAAGGGAGGGAGGGAGGGAGGGAGGGAACACATTGATTTTGTAGCTGTCAGGTAGGAAAAATCAGTTTTTAAATTGATTCTTCAGAGGCAGAATCTCACAGACCTGAGGTATCTGTATAACAATTACACGAATTGTTTTTATCTGCCTCAGTTTTTACCCCAGGACACTCTTGGGCCACAGAGCAGCTGGACCTTCTTGCCTTTTAATAATAAATTAAGCCTATATGGGCTTTTTTCTTATGCAATCCTGCCTCTCCTTATGAGGTCCTAAAACTGGTGTTTCTTTCTTTCTTTCTTTCTTTCTTTTATTTTTTTGAATTATTGGCTCTTTTTATCTTTTAAAGGTGAAGTGGTTTCAAATTCAAAAGTTATAAAAGTGAAAAGTCTCTATCTTTGCTTGTCCAGCCACCTAGAAAAAAATACCTCAGAAAAAAAAAACAAATATTATCATTCAAGACTCTTGTGAGTCTTCCCAAAGATGCTCTATGCAGAGACTGTACTAGCAAATACATGTGTGATATGTATGCATGCCCCTGTTTTTCTTTCACAAAAATTGATAGCATAATAGCATGAGAGAATGGGATAATTTATGTCTCAGTTTTGATTGAGGTGCCAGAACTCCAGGTTCCAAATACTCTCATGTTTCCCACGGAGATGGCAGGGGTCTGTTCTAGTATTGGAAAAAGGGCTTTTGAAAACGGGTATTGCAACCCTTGAGCCTTTGCCACGTGAGGGTATAAAAGATGTTGGAAAGCCCAAGGTGGAATTAGAGATTGATGAGGAGGAAGCTATTGCCTTGAGCTTTGAGCTCCATACCCCATTCCCACAGGGAAGCAGGATTTCCCTCACTTTCAACCCAGGGCTGAAGTGGCTTGTCCATTAAGGTGATTTTTTGCCTCACAGGGGACAGTTGGCAATGTCTGGAGACATTTTGGGTTGTCCCAGCTTGGGGGCTGCTGCTGGCATCTATTGGCTAGTGGCCAGAAATCCTGCTTGTCTTAGTCTGTTTGGGCTGCTGCAAGAAAATATCTTGAAATGGGTAATTTCTTTTTTTCTTTTTTTTTTTTTTTT
>NW_012106008.1:2103647-2106573 GCF_000951045.1 Mandrillus leucophaeus | reverse complement strand
TGCGATCTCGGCTCACTGCAAGCTCCGCCTCCCGGGTTCACGCCATTCTCCTGCCTCAGCCTCCCGAGTAGCTGGGACTACAGGCTCCTGCCAGCACGTCCAGCTAATTTTTTGTATTTTTAGTAGAGACGGGGTTTCACCGTGTTAGCCAAGATGGGCTCGATCCCCTGACCTCGTGATCCGCCCACCTCGGCCTCCCAAAGTGCTGGGATTACAGGCGTGAGCCACCGCGCCCGGCCGAAATGGATAATTTCTAAAAACCGGAAATTTACTGTTCACAGTTTTGGAGGCTGGAAAGTCCAAGATCAAGGTGCTGGCAGGTTTGGTGTCTGGTGAGGACTGCTCTATGCCTCAGAGTTGGTGCCTTGCTGCTGCATCCTCATGTGGTGAAAGGGACAAGCATGCTCCCTCAAGCCTCTTCTATAAGGGCATGAATCCCATTCATAAGGGTAGAGCCCTCACGACCTTATCACTTCCCAAAGACCCCATTCTTAGTACTAAACATTGGGTATTAGGTTCCAACATACGATTTTTGGGCGGACACCAACATTCAGACCACAGTGCTGCTAAACATCCTCAAATGCATGTGATAGTCCCCTGCAATAACAAAATAAATGCCCCAAATGTCAATATTGTTGAGCTGAGAAACATTGGCTCAAGGAAAGGGGCTTTTTAGTCTCTCTGTGAGCTGGTTGAATGTCTTTTGCAGTTGGTGGATGCAGGGGCACCCATATTTAGAGGCTGGGGCTGGTTCTCTGTGCTAGTGGAGGAGAGAGGCGAAGGTGCTGAATAGGGAGCCATCTCCATCTGCTGATAGAGGATGCTGAACAATTGCTGTGACCCAGATAAGGATGGTGAGTGAGAGAGTGTGTACACATGCAGAAATGCCCGCGCGTGCGCGAGAAAGAGAGAGAGAAAGGGAAAGAACAGAGAGATTGAGGGAGCACTGCATGGAGAGGTGAGCTCAGGTGAAAGAGGCAGGAGGGATACTGAGAAGCTCTGGGAGAAGGGAGCAGTCAGGAGTACTAACCTACACCAAGGGAGATACAGGCGAGATATCTCCAGTTGGGGGAAGATGTGGTGCATAGGGAGGTGCCTCCAAAGAACTTCCCCAAGTACTTCAGGAGACAATGAGTCTGCATCAAAGACCTGGAAAGCTCAGAGAGCTGATAGCAGTTCTCAACACGAACAAGCAAGTTAGAGCCTGGCTGGCACTCCAGTGGCACACAGAGAATAAAATCCATAGCTCACAAGATCCTACTGGATTTGACCACTGCTGGCCTCTCTAACTTCACCTTCCCTTCGTTACTTTGCTCTGGCCACAGTGGATCTCTAGCTGATCCTTGAACACACCAAGCTTGCTCTGACCTCAGGGCCTTCGTGCTTGCTTTTTCTACCTTGCATCTCTGTTGCCTCTCTTCATACAAGTCTCTGCCCAAATGCCACCATCTCAGAGAGGTCTTTCCTGATCAGTCCATCTAAAATAGGCAAGCAACTGGTCACTATCTCCTTGCCTTACTTTATGTCTCTTCAGACCACTTACTATCTAACCTTTTGTTATAATGTATTCACTTACTGTGTCATTCCTCCGTTATAAAGTAATATCCCTCCAGAAAAAAAACTTCACCTTTATATTCCCAGGGCCTATGGCAAATTTAACATCCGATAAGTGTCCAATAAATATGTGTTTAATAAAGGAAAGAACAAGTATCTGAGCAAGCTGCTGTGATTTACCAAGCTGTTTGATTTGGCTTCACCTTTGTGAATGAGTGGAGTCTTAGCTCACTGCGGCCTCCTCTCATGCTGAGCTGTTTGCTCAGGTACTGTTATGAGCACACCTTATGTCCAGTGTCTCCGCAGCTCTGACCCTGCCCATCCACTGACATTCTCCTGTCAAATTCCCTGGTCCCGGAGCAAAACGCATGGATGGCAAGGGAAAAGATGGCAAGGCCAAACACTTCACACAGCTGTTCAGATAAAAAGCTCTCTAGGACCTTCCTGTTTAAGCACTTCAGGTTAAAAGCTGTAAATTAAAAAATTAAAAGAGCACAATGACTGCCTGTGCTCTATTATTTTTCTAAGTCAAGTATGGCTGTGCTTTATTTATATTGTAATTTAAGAAATATATCTTTTTTTTTTTTTTTTTTTTTTTTAATAGAGTATCACCCTGTCTCCCAGGCTGGAGTGCAGTGGCATAATCTTGGCTCACTGCAACCTCTGACTCCCGGGTTCACGTGATTCTTGTGCGTTAGCCTCCAAATAGCTGGGACTAAAGGCACCCGCCACCATGTCCAGCTAATATTTGTATTTTTAGTAGAGATGGGGTTTCACCATGTTGGCCAGCTGGTCACAAACTCCTGATCTTAAGCGATCTGCCCGCCTCAGCCTCCCAAAGTGCTGCGATTGCAAGTGTGAACCACGGCATCTGGCCCTATTTCTTTTGTTCTTCTTTTGTTGTGCTATATAATGTACCTAAAGTGCTAAAACACACACACACACACACACACACACACACGATCATTTCAGTACTGCCTAGGTCAAGAAACAGAACATTGCTACCACCCAAAGGGCAAAAGTGGGGGCTCCTACTTCTGAACCCCAAATATCTGAGATAGGTCTCAGTCAATTTAGGAAGTTTATTTTGCCAAAATTAAGGATACCGCAACCCTGACACAGCCTCAGGACGTTCTGACAATATGTGCCTAAGGTGGTCAGGGTATAGCTTGGTTTTATATAATTTAGAGAGATGTGACACATCAATCAATATATGTAAGATGTATAGGCCGGGCGTGGTGGCTCAAGCCTGTAATCCCAGCACTTTGGGAGGCCGAGACGGGTAGATCACGAGGTCAGGAGATCGAGACCATCCTGGCCAACACGGTGAAACCCCATCTCTACTAAAAAATACAAAAAACTAGCCGGGCGA
>NW_012106008.1:2096557-2103482 GCF_000951045.1 Mandrillus leucophaeus | reverse complement strand
AAAAAAAAAAAAAAAAAAAAAAAAAAAAAAAAAAATATATATTGGTTCAGTCCAGAATCGTGGGACAACTCTAAGCAGGGAGGGGGCTTCCAAGTCATAGGTAGATAAGAGAAAAAGGATTGCATTTTTTTGAGTTTCTGATTAGCCTTTCCAAAGGAAGCAATCAGATATGCATTTGTCTCAGTGAGCAGGGGGATGACTTGGAATAGAATGGGAGGCAGGTTTTTCCCTAAGCAGTTCGCAGCTTGACTTTTCCCTTTAGTTTAGTGATTTTGGGGTCCCAAGATTTATTTTCCTTTCACATACTTAATTACTGCCGCCTCCCTACCTATTAGAAGTCATTCATCCTGACTTTTGTAACAGTTTATTTGCATTTAAAAAATTTTTATCATCTGTGGATACATTTCCAAATAAGATAGTTTATTTTCCTATTTATGAACACTATTTGAATGAAGTCATACTTTATGAATTTTGTTGTTTCTTCTTTTGCTCAATGTTATATTTATGGGAGTCATCCAAATTGTGGCACATAGCTGAGTTTGTTCATTTTCATTACTGTAAAGTATTCCATTATAGGACTAAATCACACTTGGAAAAATCCGTTCTAATATTGGTGGACATTTGGGTTGTTTCCAGTTTGGGCCTATTGCGGAAAATGCTTTTATGAACATACATACTTATAGATGTATTTTGGTGCTGGTGTGCACCATTCTTTTTTCTTTTGAGTGAGCACAATTAACACAATGTACACCATTTCTCAAAGACATATTCTGGCCGTGCATGGTGTAATTACACCTGTAATCCCAGCACTTTGCGAGGCCGAGGCGAGTGGATCATCTGAGGTCAGGAGTTCGAGACCAGCCTGGCCAACATGGTGAAACCCCGTCTCCACTAAAAATACAAAAAATTAGCCGGATGTGGTGATGGGTGCCTGTAATCCCAGTTACTTGGGAGACTGAGGCAGGAGAATTGCTTGAACCCAGAAGGCAGAGGTTGAAGTGAGCCAAGATTGCACCATTGCACTCCAGCCTGGGAAACAAGAGTTAAAAAAAAAAAAAAAAAGATGTATTCTTAAGCCTGGGTTTGTTAGGTCATATGTATGTCAACTTCCTAGGTGGTATCAAACTGTTTCTAAAGATTGGTACCCATCAACCCCCATCCACACAGCAAGCAATGGAGGACACTTCCCATTGCTCAGCAACTTTACCAACAATTGGTGTTGTCAAGTTATTCAATTATTTTTTAGATTTTCTATTTTTTAGAGACAGGATCATGCTCTGTCACCCAGGCTGGAGTACAGTGGCATGATCATAGTCCACTGCGTCCTTGAACTTCTGGGCTCAAGGGATCCTCCCATTTCAGCCTCCTGAGTTGCTGGGACTACAGGTGCATACCACCATGCCTGGCTCATTTTTAATATTTTTTTGTACAGAAGGGGGTCTGTGCTGTGTTGCCTAGGCTGGTCTCGAACTCCTGGTCTCAAGTGATCCTCCCACTTTGGCCTCCCAAAATTCTGGGATTACAAGCATAACCACCATGCCTGTTTAAATTATTTTTTAGGTTAGAAAAAATGGACCTGGCGTGGTGGCTCACGCCTGTAATCCCAGCACTTTGGGAGGCCGAGGCAGGTGGATCATCTGAGGTCAGGAGTTCGAGACCGGCCTGGCCAACATGGTGAAACCCTGTCTCTACTAAAAAAAAAAAAAGAAAAATACAATAAATTAGCCAGGTGTGGTGATGCATGCCTGTAATCCCAGCTACTCAGGAGGCTGAGGCAGGAGAATCACTTGAACCCGGGACGCTGAGGTTGCAGTGAGCCAAGATCCCGCCATTGTACTCCAGCCTGAGCAACAAGACCGAAACTCCATCTCAAAAATAAATAAATAAATAAATAAATAAAATAAAGAAAAAAAGAAAAAATGACGGGTAGGAGTCAGGACTGACTTGCAGCTCCCACTTGGACAGACAGAAAAATGTGAGAAGACTCACATTGAAACCTTATTTGCAAAATTATAACTGAAGAAATTATGACAGTGAAATAAATTAGTCCTGACTGACTATCTTGCTTCTAACCCTTCAGCTGTTCTTGTCCATTCCTGGGCATAGGCTGAACCAACTTGGGGAAGGAAGTCAGTTCATGGTTTGACTCTGAAACAAAATTGATAACACCCCTTTCCTGAAAAGACCCCCTTCTTACCTGGGGTCCAGTCTGCCTTTGCAGGACTAACAAATTAGGTATAAGATTAGAAATTACAGTTTAGGGGTCATGCAGCCTCTGGCTCCAAGTGTCCGAACCTCCCCAAATTGCTCCTGGGGGTAACATCACTATTGTGAAACCTAACATCATTGCTTAAGATATTTTGCAGACCCTGAACTCGATGGATCAGCTGACACCGCCCAGACCGGTAATCTGGCCCAACCAGTTCTGCCATCCCACTCAGGAACAGAATACGTTCAGAAAACTTATCTTCAACCCCCTATGATTCCATTTCTAACCTGACCAATCAGCACTCCTCACTTTCCAAGCCCCTACCCACCAAAGCATCTTTAAAAACTCTGATCCCTGAATGCTCAGGGAGACTGATTTGAGTAATAATGAAACTCCGGTCTCCCACACAGCTCACTCTGCATGAATTACTCTTTGTCCATTGCAATTCCCCTGTCTTAATACATCGATTCTGTCTAGGCAGCAAACAAGGTGAACCCGTTGGGTGGTTAAAACATCATAAACTTTCGCTTCAAGAACTACCTTAGGAAGGTACCAGGAAAACTGAAAGAGATCACTGACGCCTTGTAGCTTGCTGCTGCAAACTCCATGAGACAGCTGAAAAACTGTGAGTGCCCGAAGTGTGAGAGGGAGAAAGCCCACCTCTGAATACACATCCTCACTGGGGAAACTGAAAATCCCTATCATGGGAGAAGGATTTAACGTTACCTAGAGCTGAAACAAACTTAGAGATCTGAGAAAAATATAAAAGTAGAAGAAGCAGCAGGAAGAGACCTGTAGGCACTCCCGGTCCCCAGGGAAGTCATCTGGGACTTGATCTCACAGAGGTCCTGGGGAGGGCTGCCAGTGAAATTGGGTAAGGACCTCAGGGAGAAGAAAACTTCCAGATGGATTTTGTAATAAATTCGACTAAGTGCAAATTTTCCAGGACAGAATCCAGGGGTTGGGGGGGCGAATGGGAAGTGCAGATATGAGCACAGAAGCCGCTGTAGTGGGTGGGGAGATGGAGAAGCCTGAAAGCCCTGCTTACTTTCTCAGCTGGAAGGCTTGTAGCCTGGGCAAGATCTCAACCCTGCTTATAGGCTGCCTGGATATAAACTTGGTGCTGTCGGTGGGGCACAATGGGAGTGAGACTGGCCTTGCTGGCTGTGTGGGAGCTGGATGAGGTCTGTCACTACTGGCTCTCCTCCACTTCCCCGGTGACCTGTACAAAGCAGCAGAGGCAGCCATAATCTTCTTGAGAACGTAATTCCATTGGCCTGAGAACTACACCCCATCCACTCAGCAAGGGCGGCAGCAAACCCTGCCCAAGGAGACTCTGAGCTCAGACATGCCCAGCGCTGCCCCACCTGAAGGTCTTTCTCTACGTGCCCTGGTAGCCAAAGACAAAAGACGTAATCTCTTGGGAGCTCTATGGCCTCGCCCATCACCTGAGAAACCTGAATGTTTATCCAAGAGACCTTAGGGCAAGTTTGTATCCCCCCAAGCTACCTCAGCTGATGCTTTCTTGAAAGCGCCACCTCCTGGCTGATGGACAACTAACTCAGGCCAATACAGCAACTCATAAAAGAACAACGCTGCTCCAAGAAAGGAGAAAATAACAGCTAATTTCACCGCCTGAAACACCCTGGCTAACTGGAGGTCCTGCGTCTGTCCACATGATAACTTCACTGCTAGCACAACCAGCATTTGAGAAAACCAATGTACTAAACAAAACTATAACCAACGACCCTCATAGAGTGCATTTTACTCCCCTGTCAACTCCACTGGTGCTGGTGTCCACAACTGAGACATCTGAAGATGGATCACATCACAAGATTTTTTGTAGACACTCCCCAGTACCAGCCTGGAGCCTGGTAGCTCCACTGGGTGGCTAGACCCAGAAGTGCAATAACAGTCACTGCAGTCCGGCTCTCAGGTGGCCCCATCCCTAGAGGAAGGGGGAGATCACCACATCAAGGGAGCACCCCATAGGACAAAGGAATTTGAAAGCAGACCTTGAGCCCCATATCTTTCTTCTGTCATAGTCTACCCAAATGAGAAGGAAGCAGAAAAACGATTCTGGTAATATGACAAAATAAGGTTCTTTAACACCCCCAAAAGATCACACTAGCTCACCAGCAATGAATCCAAACCAAGAAGAAATCTCTGAATTGCCAGAAATAGAATTCAGAAGGTCGATTATTAAGCTATTCAAGGAGGCATCAAAGAAAGGTGAGAAACAAAGAAAAGTTTTAAAAAATACTGGTTGTGTTAGTCCATTTTCACCCTGCTATCAAGATACTACAGAGACTGGGTAATTTATAAATAAAAGAGGTTTAATTGGCACAGTTACATATGGCTAGGGAGGCCTCAGGAAACTTACAATCATGGCAGAAGGCAAGGGAGAAGCAAGCACCTTTTTCACAAGGTGGGAGTAGAGATAGAACACACAATAGAAATACCAGACACTTATCAAACAACAAAATCTTGTGAGAACTCCCTCACTATCATGAGAACAGCATGGAGGAAACCACCCCCATGCTCCAATCACCTCCCACCAGGTCCTTTCCTTGACATGTGGGGATTACAATTTGAGATGAGATTTGGGTGGGGACACAGAGACAAACCATATCACAGGATATGGACAAAAAAATCACCAGAAAAATAGATAGCATAAATAAACAACAGTCACAACTTCTGAAAATGAAAGGCACATTTAGAGAAATGCAAAATACACTGGAAAGTTACAATAATAGAATCGAACAAGTGGAAGAAAGAGCTCAAAGACAGGCTTTTGAATTAACCCAATCCAACGAAGAAAAAAAAAAGAATTTAATAAAATGATCAAAGCCTCCAAAAAGTTTGGGATTATGTTAAATGACTAAACCTGAGAATGATTAGTGTTTCCAAGTTAGAAGAGAAATCTAGAAGTTTGAAAAACTTATTTTAGGAAATAATCAAGGAAAACTTTCCTGGCCTTGCTAGAGATCTAGACATCCTAATACAAGAAGCTCAAAGAACACCAGGAAATTTATCACAGAAAGATCATCACCTAGGCATATAGTCATCAGGTTATCTGAAGTCAAGATTAAGAATCTTAATGGCTGTAAGACAGAAGCATCAGGTTACCTATAAAGGAAAATATATCAGATTAACAGCAGATTTCTCAGCAGAAACTCTACAAGCTAGAAGGGATTAGGGTCCTATCTTTAGCCTCCTTAAACAAAACAATGATCAGCCAAGAATTTTGTATCCAGTGAAACTAAGCTTCAGAAATTAAAGAAAGATAAAGTCTTTTTCAGACAAACAAATGCTCAGAGAATTCACCATTACCAAGCCAGCACTACATGCTTGGAAATATACAACCCCCCTAGATTATATTAGGAAGAAATAGAAACTCTTAACAGATTAATAACATGCAGCAAGATTGAAATAGTAATAAAATTACCAACAAAAAAAGTCCTGGATCAGATAAATTCACAGCTGAATTCTATCAGATATTCAAAGAAGAATCAGTACCAATCCTATTGACACTGTTGCAAAAGACAGAAAAAGAGGGAATCTTCCCTAAATTATTCTATGAAGCCAGTATTACCTTAATATTATACCAAAACCAGCAAAGGACATAATCAAAAAAGAAAACTATAGACCAATATCCCTGATGAGCCTAGATGCAAAAATCCTCAACAAAATACCAGCTAACTGGATCCAACAGCTTATCTAAAAGGTAATCCATAATAATAAGAAAAGGTTTCCTACCAGGGATGCAGGGATGGTTGAACATATGCAAGTCAATAAATGTGATACACCACATAAACAGAATTAAAAACAAAAATCACATGATCATCTCAATAAATGCAGAAAAAGCATTTGACAAAATCCAGCATCCCTTTATGATTAAAACTGTCAACAAAATTGGCATAGAAGGGACACACCTTAAGGTAATAAAGGCCATCTCTGACAGACCCACAGCTAACGTTATACTGAATGGAGAAAAGTTGAAAGCATTCCTCCTGAGAACTGGAACAAGACAAGGATGCCCACTTTCACTACTTCTATTTAATGTAATACTGGAAGTCCTAGCCAGAACAATCAGACAAGAGAAGGAAAAAAAGGGCATCTAAATTGGTAAAGAGAATGTCAAACTGTCGTTTGCTATTGATATGATTACATACTTAGAAAACCCTAAAGACTCATCCAAAAAGTTTCTAGAACGGATAAATGAATTCAGTAAAGTTTCAGGACACAAAATCAATGTACACAAATCAGTAGCACTGCTATATACCAACAGTGACCATTATTCTTCACAGAACTAGAAAAAAACAATCCTAAAATTTTTATGGACCCAAAAAAGAGCCTGCATAGCCAAAGTAAGACTAAGCAAAAAGAACAAATCTGGAGGCATCACATTATCTGACTTCAAACTATACTATAAGGCTATAGTCACCAAAACAGCATGGTACTTGTATGAAACTAGGCACATAGACCAAGGAAACAGAATAGAGAACCCAGAAATAAAGCCAAATACTTACAGTCAACTGATCTTCGACAAAGCAAACAAAAACATAAAATGGGGAAAGGACACCCTACTCAACAAATGGTGCTGGGATAACTGGCAAGCCACATGTAGAAGAATGAAACTGGATCCTCATCTCTCACCTTATACAAAAACTAACTCAAGATGAATCAAAGACTTGAAATCTAAGACCTGAAACC
>NW_012106008.1:2094152-2096507 GCF_000951045.1 Mandrillus leucophaeus | reverse complement strand
GACGGGCATAGTCCCAGTTACCCGGGAGGGAGGCTGAGGCAGGAGAATCATCTCAGCCCAGAGGGTCAAGGATGCAGTGAGCCAAGCAGCAGGAGAATCATCTGAGCCCAGAAGGTTGAGGATGCAGTGAGCCAAGAGGCAGGAGAATCGTCTGAGCCCAGAAGGTCGAGGATGTAGTGAGCCAAGATTGGGCCACTGCACTCTAGCTTGGGCAACAGAGCAAGACCCTGTCTCAAAAACAAAAAACAAGCAAACCAAGAAAACCACACACACAAAACAAATAAGGACAATACAAGTATTAAATGCTCTATAAAGATGCTTTTAGAGTGCAGTGGGTCTCCAGGCACTTTAGCAAATTATGGTGGTGGTTGGCACTTAGAATTTGTGGCCTGAGCAAAACGAAACAAAAACCAAATAAAAAACTAGTAATGTTTATTGTCTCTGGAGAGGAAACTGAGTGATGCCAAGACAGGAGTGAAAGAGGAGGCTTCCCACTTTTGTATGTCTTGAATTCTAAGCCTCTGCTACCTGCCATAAATATACATTTAAAAATATAGCCAAGAATTACGAAAAACATTTTCTGACATGTCTGTCTGAGGACTTCAGAATGAGAGCACCAAGGGAGAGTTGAATTAAAAGAGAGTCTGGGTGCCTTGCAGGACTCTCGAGGAAAACGTGCATCTTCCGGTACAAACATGTCCTGAGGTGAAGAGCTAGCCAGATGAAAGGAGCTCATGCTATTTTCGCATGTATATTGAATGTCCACGGGACGCCCCTTCTGAAAGCAGACTTTAAAACTTGAAACTCTTCTCATCCAGCAACAGTATCTAGTTTTCATAACATTTTTTACACCAGAGGTTGCAATGTAGACAAGCTGGGAAAGGTACAACTGACTGTGTTTCAAGAAGAGCGGTCTGCAGCGCGGCAGGTCTGCCCTGCTCGGATCCAGGCTGTTTTTTGCTCCAGGTCCCAACTTCGCAGTCATACATGTAATCAAGACTAATGAAGCTCAATTCGTGAAATCAGTGAGGGCTACATTTTCCAATTGCGGGTGGGGGGGCATTGTATCACAGTAAGAAATTGATTTCATGTTGCAAGCCAGTATATACATTCATAAAAATTCACACATTCATATATACATTGGAAATAAATAATACTTCCTTTGAATAATAATACTTTAAATAATACTTCCATTATTTCCATAAAATAATACTTCCTTTAATCACGAGATGGACTCAATTTTCTTTATTTTTTACTGTTATTATATATGTATATATTTTCTTTTTCTTTTCTTTTTTTATTTTTTTTGAGACAGGATCTCATGCCATCACCCAGGCTGGAATGCAGTGGCGTGATCTTGGTTCACTGCAACCTCAACCTCCCAGGGTCAAGGAATCCTCCCACCTCAGCTTCCCAAATAGCTGGGACTACAGAAGGGCACCATCATGCCTTGCTAATTTTTGTATTTTTTTGTAAATATGGGGTCTCAAACTTCTGGGTGCCAGGGATCTGCCTGCCTTATGCTCCCAAAATGCTGGGATTACAGGTGTAAATCTGGCCATATTTTTATGTTGATTTTTGTTTTTTGAGACAGGGTCTCAATCTTGCCCAGGCTGGAGTGCAATGGCGCAAACACAGCTCACGGCAGCCTCGACCTCCTGGGCTCAAGCAATCCTCCCACCTCAGCCTCCCTAGTAGCTGGAACTACAGGCGTGATTATTTTTTATTTTTTGAGACGGTCTTGCTCTGTTGCCCAGACTGGAGTGCAGTGGTGCATTTTTGCTCACTGCCGACTCAGCCTCCCTGGACTCAGGTGATCCTCTCACCTCAGCCTCCTGAGTAGCTGGGACTACGGGCATGCACCACCACACCCAGCTAATTTTGTTTTATTTACTTTTTTATAGAGAGGAGGTCTCATTATGTTGCCCAGGGTGGTCTCAAACTCCTGGGCTCAAGCGATCCTCCCAACTCAGTGTCCCAAAGTGCTGGCTTGGGCCACCATGCCTGCCTGGCTCTCAATTTTCCCTTTAATTCTTTCTGATTTGATTTTTTTTTCCAGCTTTATGAGCTGGAAGGGTCTGATTGACAAACTAAAATTGCATATATTTAGGCTGTATGATGTGATGTTATATTTATGTATGTATTGTGAAATGACTCCCACAATCAAGCTGATTAACATATCCCTGTCCTCACACAGTTACCATTTATTTTTTGTGGCGAGGACACTTGAGATATACTCACCTAGCACATTTCAAGTATGCAATACATTGTTATTAACTGTAGTCACTATGTTGTTCATTAAGTCCTCAGTACTTATTCATCCTATTTGATTTTTTTTTTTTTTTGGAAACAGGA
>NW_012106008.1:2091428-2093642 GCF_000951045.1 Mandrillus leucophaeus | reverse complement strand
AACAAAAACATAAAATGGGGAAAGGACACCCTATTCAACAAATGGTGCTAGGATATCTGGCAAGTCACATGTAGAAGAATGAAACTGGATCCTCATCTCTCACCTTATACAAAAACCAACTCAAGATGAATCAAAGACTTGAAATCTAAGACCTGAAACCATAAAGATTCTAGAAGATAACATCAGAAAAACCCTTCTAGACATTGGCTTAGGCAAAGACTTCATCACCAAGAACCCAAAAGCAATACAATTAAAACAAAGATAAATAGATGGAACTTAATTAAACTAAAAAGCTTCTGCACAGAAAAAAAAAAATCAGCAGAGTAAACAGACAACCCATAGAGTAGAAGACAATCTTCACGATTTATTCATCTGACAGAGGACTAATATCCAGAATCTACAAGAAATTCAGACAAATTAGCAAGAAAAAGAAAAACAATTTCTTCCAAAAGTGGGCTAAAGGACATGAATACACAATTCTCAAAATAATTACATACAAATTTATTTTATATACAAATGGCCAACAAACATGAAAAAATGCTCACCATCACTAATTATCAGGAAAATGCAAACCAAAGCCACAATGTGATATTATCTTACTCCTGCAAGAATGACCGTAATTAAAAAAATAAAAAAAAAGATGTTAGTGTGGATATTGTGAAAAGGCAACACTTTTATGCTACTGGTGGGAATATAAACTAGTACAACCACTGTGGAAAACAGTGTGGAGATTTTTTTTAAAGAATTAAAAGTAGATCTATTATTTGATCCAGCAATCCCACTACTGGGTATCTACCCAGAGGAATAGAAGTCATTTTATGAAAAAGACACTTGAACATGCATGTTTAAAGCAGCACAATTCACAATTGCAAAAATATGAAACCAGCCCAAATGCCCATCAACCAACAAGTGAATAAAGAAAATGTAGTATATATACACCATGGAATACTACTCAACCATAAAAAGGAATAAAATAATGGCATTCGCAGCAACCTGGATGGAGTTGCAGACCATTATTCTAAGTGAAGTAACTCAGAAATGAAAAACCAAACATCGTATGTTCTCACTTACAAGTGGGAGCTAAGCTAGGAGGCCACAAAGGCATAAGAATAATGTAATACAATTGACTTTCCGGACCTGAGGGGAAGCATAGGAGCAGGGTGAGGGATAAAAGATTACACATTGGGTACAGTGTACACTGCTCAGGTGATGGGTGCACTAAAATCCCAGAAATCACCACTAAAGTACATTTTCATGTAACCAAACACCACCTGTTCTCCCAAAACCTATTGAAATAAAAAATATATATTTTTATAAGTTTCCTGCTAATGATCAGTTTAGAGTTTTTTCTGTCTTAAAAGTTTTTGCAATTACAAAAACTGTAATGAAACTGACCTCATAGATTATCTTGGCAAACTTAAATTGTTTTAAAATTTTATTTTAGATTCGGGGAGTACATGTGCATGTTTATTACATGAATATATTGCATACTTGTGGGCTTCTAGTGTACTCATGACCCAAATAGGGAACATCGTATTCAATAGGAAATTTCTCAACCCTCTCTTCCCTTCCCCTCCCCCCTTTTGGAATCCTCAGTGTCTATTATTTCCATCTTTATGTCCATGTGTACCTATTGTTTAGCTCCTGCTTACAAGTGAGAGCATGTGGTATTTGATTTTCTATTCCTGCATTATTAGTTCACTTAGGATAATGGCCTTCAGCTCTATCCATGTTGCTGCAAAGGACATAATCTTGTCCTTTTTTATGGCTGCTTGGCAAACTTCTGTAAATCTATCCACAGTATATCTCCCTTTTAGTGGGAAAGTTGGGCCAAAGGTGCTGTAAATATGATAACCACTGCCAAATGTTCTTCCCCAAGATTCCATCAGCGTATATTCCCAAAAGCCTACTTCCTCATGTCGTCAACAACATTGGCTAGCATCAAACTTTAAAATGTTTGCTAATCTCATAGATATTTCACGTTTTGTCTTGATTTGTACTTATCTAAGTTTATTTATTTTTCATGACTGTAACTTTTTTCGAAAATGCCAGTTTTTATCTTTTATCCATTTTTATATTGGGTTGTCATTTTCTTCTTATTAACTTATACAGGCTTTTTATAAATTAAGGAAATTAGCCTTTTGCTATCATATATACTGCAAATATCTTTTTAAAATTTGACACTGGTTTTTAGACTTTGTTTAGGCTACTTTT
>NW_012106008.1:2071182-2091378 GCF_000951045.1 Mandrillus leucophaeus | reverse complement strand
CATGACCCAAATAGGGAACATCGTATTCAATAGGAAATTTCTCAACCCTCTCTTCCCTTCCCCTCCCCCCTTTTGGAATCCTCAGTGTCTATTATTTCCATCTTTATGTCCATGTGTACCTATTGTTTAGCTCCTGCTTACAAGTGAGAGCATGTGGTATTTGATTTTCTATTCCTGCATTATTAGTTCACTTAGGATAATGGCCTTCAGCTCTATCCATGTTGCTGCAAAGGACATAATCTCGTCCTTTTTTATGGCTGCTTGGCAAACTTCTGTAAATCTATCCATAGTATATCTCCCTTTTAGTGGGAAAGTTGGGCCAAAGGTGCTGTAAATATGATAACCACTGCCAAATGTTCTTCCCCAAGATTCAATCAGTGTACATTCCCAAAAGCCTACTTCCTCATGTCGTCAACAACATTGGCTAGCATCAAACTTTAAAATGTTTGCTAATCTCATAGATATTTCACGTTTTGTCTTGATTTGTACTTATCTAAGTTTATTTATTTTTCATGACTGTAACTTTTTTCGAAAATGCCAGTTTTTATCTTTTATCCATTTTTATATTGGGTTGTCATTTTCTTCTTATTAACTTATACAGGCTTTTTATAAATTAAGGAAATTAGCCTTTTGCTATCATATATACTGCAAATATCTTTTTAAAATTTGACACTGGTTTTTAGACTTTGTTTAGGCTACTTTTATTTCATACTGAAAAAATTTTGTGTATTCACATTTACCAGTTTTTTACTTTATGATCTTTAGATTTTACATCCTTCTTAGTAAGACTTTTCATCTTCACTCATGCTTTCTTTTTGAAATTTTATGGTTTATTTTATGTTCAACTCCTTAATATATGTTAAATCTTTGATAATTTAAGTTTAAATCTTTGGGTCTTTTTAGAGACAGGGTCTCACTCTGTTGCCCAAGCTGTAATGCAGTGATGTATTATAGCTTACTCACTGCAGCCTCAAATTCCTGGACTCAAGTGATCCTCCTGCCTTAGCCTCCAGAGTAGCTGGGACTACAGGTGCACACCACCACACTTGACTCATTAAAAAAAAAATTTTTTTTAAAGATGGGGTATTGCTATATTGCTCCTGGGCTCAAGCAATCCTTAGCCTCCTAAAGTGCTGGGATTACAAGGCGTAGCTCCCACACCTGGTGTACGTTTAAGTTTTTGAGGCATGAAAAGTACAGAATGCAGGAGGAATCTAGCCTTTCCCCTTAACAATTTGCCAATGAATTCATGTTTATCCTCTTTGTTTAAAATGTAGCCTTTACCGTGAACTTAAATGCTCTAGGCATTTGGTTTAATTTTGGGCTCTCCACTTTGTTTTACTGAAGTCTATTTTTTCTGTAGGAACTGTTTTACGTTTTGCTCACTGCTTGGATTTAAAAAAGCAAAAACTTTTTTTTTTTTCCCTCAATCAGAAAGTCAAAGCCATATGTAGGCACAAAGAATGCAAGCACTGGAAGCACACCTTAGCAAGGGGCTGTGGGAGAAAGATTAATGTGTGGCCATCTGGTGCACAGGATAATGGATTGTTGGGGCCAGGGGTACATAGGTATAATCTTCTTGTGGATTCTTAATGGGAAGAAATGATCTGTATAAACATAGCAATGGAAAGTTAGGCAAGCAATATATATTAGTGCCAATATCTTGGGGCAAAGTCTAGTTTCATTCAAAATAGTAGTGTATCTAGTAACTAGCTGATTAGTTGTTCTTTGTTTAAGGAGTTACAGTGCAATCAAGCTGGTGTTTAGTGGCTATAAAAAGGAGATGAACAGTGGCCTACTTCAGATAGGAAGGAGAACTGGTGTGGTAAATTTCTGACTGTCTTATATCTCCAAGAAATGGCTCCGTTTTCTAAAAAGACGAAGGCCTTTAAATAATACAGCATACTTTATAGTTACTATTTTGAATGGATAAATGTCTTAGATGCATCACAATCATCCCTCTCATATTTCTAAGATTTTCATTAATATAGATCAGGCACAATTGTGAATAAATCAGGTAGCACAGCAAAACAACACTCCTCAGTCTTACATACTCCTGGTATACTGGAGCAACTACATTTTATTTCTTTCTGTGTTTGATTTTTCTGGTGGTTTCCTCCTTACTTGTATATGTCCTCTGCGTACTACTTCTTGATATGTCATCTTTAGACATTCTATTTTGCCCGTATGCTATGATAGTTGGTGTTTGCTGCCCTGTACCCACACCTACCCCAGCCTATGCAGTTACATCACCTTCCTTCTCTTCTTCCATGATTGCCCATGCACTGTCAATTACTCATGCCTCTACCGTTTTTTTCTTTTTTCTTTCTTTCTTTTTTTTTTTTTTGAGATGGGGTTTCACTCTTGTTGCCCAGGCTGGAGTGCAATGGCATGATCTCAGCTCACTGCAACCTCTGCCTCCCGGGTTCAAGAGATTCTCCTGCCTGAGCCTCCTGAGCAGCTGGGATTACAGGTGCCTGCCATGATGCCTGGCTGATTTTTTGTATTTTTAGTAGAAACGAGGTTTTGCCATATTGACCAGGTTGGTCTTGAACTCCTGACCTCAGGTGATCCACCCACCTCTGCCTCCGAAAGTGCTGGGATTACAGGGGTGAGCCACTGCGCCCTGCCCTCTATTGCTTTTTCCATGGGCTCGAGGCACCATCCCTTGACTCTTCCACTTTTGTCCTTTGTGCTTAGTTTATTCTCCCCTTCCTTCTCCTTTCCATTTCTCTACATTTTTCAACTATGTTTTTACTTTTACATATCAAAGTTGATAACATCTGTTCTCTGTTCTATAGTTTGGAAAATCATTAGCTAGACTACATACATGTATACTGAGTCATGATATAAGAGGCATATTTTACAATGATCATTTTAAATTAAATTTGAAAAACAAATTACTAGGCCATGTTATAAATGTTGAAATTTGCTTGTGTTGTCATTGTTAAAATCTCTTCTGTCAAGATCCCTTCTGGCTGGGCACAGTGGCTCATGCCTGTAATCTCCACACTTTGGGAGGCCGAGATGGGCGGATCACCTGAAGGTCAGGAGTTCGAGACCAGCCTGGCCAACATGGTGAAACCCCGTTTCTACTAAAAATATAAAAAATTCACCGGGTGTGGTGGCAGGTGCCTGTAATCCAAGCTACTCTACTAAAAATATAAAAATTAGCCTGGTGTGGTGTCAGGTGCCTGTAATCCCAGATACTCGGGAGGCTGAGGCAAGAGAATCCCTTGAACTCGGGAGGCAGAGGTTGCAGTGAGTTAAGATTGCGCCATTGGACTCCAGCCTGGGCAACAAGAGCAAAACTCTTTCTCAAAAAAAAAAAAAAAAATCCCTCCTATTTTTTGGGGGAGGATTTGCATTCAAGGGACTCAGTTTTAGAAATATTACAAAATAAAAACCCAGACTCTTCCAGTCCTTTAGTAATTCTTATAATGCACTAGGCTTCTTTGCTTTTAAAAAATGCTTCTCACTCCAGTGTGCATCCCTAAACACTATTTTATGTTTAAAAAATGATGTCTTTTAAATGTCTTTTAATCTACAATTCACTGTATTCTTCTTTCACCTTGCACTTTATTTGCTCAATAAACTAAATTGCTTCATTAATAGATTCCCATAGTATGGATTTTATTAATTACATTGTATGATGTAGTTTGGCATGTTCCCTCTCATTTGTATTTTCTGTAAATTAGTAGTTGGATTTAGAGCTTTGATTAGATAGGTTTGATCTTTTTTGACAAGACTACTTTGGAGATGATATTGTGTTGTGTCCTTTTGCCAGATGGCAATAATGTCATGTATGTGTGCGTGACGTGTGTGTGTGTGTGTGTGTGTGTGAGTGTGTATGTTAGCAGCCATTGATGCTAATTGCCTAGTTCTATTAACATATTAAGGGTTTCAAATGATATTCTAATTCAACCACTCTTTCTTAATTTATTAGCTTTAATATGTATCTTAAAAGACCCCTCCCCTGACTATTTGGCTACCGAATGATTTGGTTCATATACGAAAGGCAGAACAAGTGTCTGGTTCTTTCCCTTTATTTAAAAGTTCTCAAAATAGTTAAGTTGCTTCCTTATCATACTCCATAGGTGATCAAATAGAGTTTTTAAAAAAGTAACATTTTAAACCCATGGATTTAAACATAATTTGGTGCATTTCAAATGATTTCAGTTTTTATTCTTCTTGATGCTTGTGCTCCAATTATTCTGTCTTTGCTAATAAGTGACTCCTGAGTTCCTTTAACATGGCCCTAATTGTGGGCAAAGGATTACCCAGGTGCTGAGGCAGGAGACTGAAGGCACAAACTGTAGCAGTATAATAAAGAAAATAGTTAGAATAAAAAAAAATAATACAAATTAGATATAGAGATGATCATGGACAATTATCAATCATTATATAAACATTATTAATCATTAGGTTTTAATATTACTGTTTGTTGCATTACTAATATAATCTAGGAATAACCAGTGGCCATAGGGTCAGGTACTGAAGGGACATTGTGAGAAGTGACCTAGAAGGCAAGAGCTGAGCCCTCTGTCACGCCCGCATAAGGGCCGCTTGAGGGCTTCTTGGTCAAGCAGTAACGCCAGTGCCTGGGAAGGCACCCTTACTTAGCAGACTGCGAAAGGGAGTCTTCCTTTCCTCGGAGGAGTCAGAGAACACTCTGTTCCACCAGCTTCTTGTGGGACGCTGGATATTATCCAGGCCTGCCTGCAGTCATCTGGAGGCCTAAACCCCTCCCTATGATGCTGTGCTTCAATGGTCACGCGTCTTGTCCACTTTCATGTTCCTTCCATACTCCTGGTTCCTCTTTGAAGTTCATAGTAGATAGCAGTAGAAGAAATAGTGAAAGTATTAAAGTCTTTGATCTTTCATATAAGTGCATAGAAGAAAACGCTGACATATACTGCCTTCCCTCTCTGCTTCGGCTACCTAAAAGGTAAGGGCCCACTGTCCCATGATCATGTGACTTGCTTGACCTTATTAGTCACTTGGGCGACTCGCCCTCCTTACCCTGCCCCCCTTGTCTTGTATACAATAAATATCAGCGCGCCCAGCCATTCGGGGCCACTACCGGTCTTCGCATCTTGGTGATAGTGGTCCCCCGGGCCCAGCTGTTTTCTCTTTATCTCTTTGTCTTGTGTCTTTATTTCTTACAATCTCTCATCTCTGCACACGGGGAGAACATCTGCTAAGCCCCGTAAGGGCTGGACCCTACACCTAATGATCATGTGTAGCTTCCTTCCTTCCTTTCTATTATGAGATGTTCCAGACTCATCTTGTACCTTTCCTGCCCTAGATCTGGAATCAGCCATGATTTTTTTTAATGGAAAATAGATTTCAGAATCACGATATTGGCACTAGAGATATTCATTGATACTAGGTTGATCATTATTTCTTGGCTTTTCAGTGGACAGAGCAAGGGAATTTTTAAAAGATAAAATACCTTACAAGTTAATATTGATACTTCTCTATTTCAAATTCAGCAATACAAAGTTTTAACTTAACCTCTTCTAATACTTTGTCATTGTTCTTCCTTATTGAGAATTGCCTTAACTTGCCATGATCAGTGGTCCTTTAGGGCTATGGATAGTTGTGTGAGGGTAGAAGGACTGACTGATCTTGATGGAGTGAAGACACTGGAGGTACTCTTTGGGAAAAGCTCAGTTCCAAAATGGTAAGATATTATGGTTAGTAAGTTAGACCTGAGCTTCTTCAAGTTATCACTGTACTAGAATTTAGACCATATTAGTAAACTAAACCTACGACAGGGTCAATACTTGGGGTTCAAGAACAGGTATAGTGCTGCAAACAGTAAGCAACCAGTAACCTGCAAGAACCAGGAAGGCACAGACTGCCAGAGAGTCCAGGACAGTGGTTGGCAGAGGCTGAACAGGCAGAATGGAACATGGAAATCAATGAAATTCCCAAGGAGGCACAGCATCTTTAACCAACTTATCTAAAAAGTGAAGATACAGAGGGGTTTGGAGTCTTGCCAAGAAGTCACGGCTACTGGTGGTGGTGGGCAGAGTTCAGGAACTTAAATCAAGACCTACTAGAGAAAACCAAATGGCTCACATAAATGTATGGTTGATCTAGGAGATGCTGGGGGCAATCACCCACATCTCAGCTATAACCATTTCCATGGATTACAATTTCCAACTGCCAGCAGCTGCTATTTACCTGAGGGCACTCTGACTGCTGAAACCACTCTATCTGGGCATGCTGTAGATACTGGAGAATTACCCGAGGCTCCTCCACACCCCACAGCTGCCTCCCAGGTTGTATTTTCCAGCTGGATTTAGGTTCCTATCTCTCCTTGTGCCACAGGCCCACATGGACACTATATTCTAGTCAGTAGGATGTAGTTCCTCCAGCGGGTCATTCTGTTTCACATCTTTGTACCTTTGTACATGCTGTTCCCTCTGCTTCAATTCTCTTCTCCCATGCCAGTCTTCTCCAACAATTCCTCTCATCCTTTAAAAATGGTCTAAATGACCATCTCTTTGAAGCTTTCTTCCCTAGTCTTAGGGGTCTTTTTCTTACATTCTTATAACCCTAGGACATAATTAATATCCATTGAGTATTTGAATTAAGTATGGGCAAGTAAGGATCCCAGGCACTAAAGCTCACACAGTTTCAATTCTGAGTGTCCTTCTGCCTCCATCAGCAAATTTCTTCCAGGAAGGGTCCAATCTTAATAAGTTCCAAGCCAGCAAGTAGACACAGGGAAGCAGATACAATCTGGTTAGAGGCATTAGGAAGGGGCAGAAATATGAGGCATGTCTTAATAACTCTCCTGATATTCGTTTTCTGGAATTACATAGCAAAGTATCCCAGCTGGGTGCCTTAAACAACAGAAATTAATTTTCTCATAATTCTGGAGGCTGAGATTAAGGTGTCGGCAGGGTTGGTATCTTCGAAGACCATTTTTTTTGTTTGTTTGTTTTTGTTTTTTGTTTTTTGTTTTTTTGCTTGTAGATGGCCATTCGCTTCTGGTATCTTTACATGATCTACCTTTGGTATATCTGTGTCCTAATCTCTTCTCCTTAAAAGACACCAGTCATATTGGATTAGGGCCCATCTGTATGACCTCATTTTACCTTAACTATATTATAGAGGCCCTCACTCCAAATACAATCACATTCTGAGGTTAGGACTTCAGCATATGAATTTTGTGGAGACACAATTCACTGTATAATACTCCCCCAGTATAGAGAACCCATGTTCCTAACATTAAGTCCTGAAAAAACAACTGAGGTATGAATCCTGAGAGAGAGTTTCCAGGCTCTGGAGTCCTTAACTTGAGTCACGGGCTTTGTTTTTTAAATCTATCTCTCTGTTTAAGGCCAGTACTAGAGGGCTAATAGGTTAAAGTCACAAAACGATTCTATTCCTTCATAGTTGTTATGATATCCCATAGCTATTCTGGAGACCAAACTCCAGTTAGGAAGTTCCCAGGACTGAGGGATGTTGTTGAAGTTGATTATGGGAGATGAAGACAATAACTGCAGTGAATTTCCACAGATTATGCAGTGTCTCTTCCAGATTTGGAGCAACCAGGCTTAGGCATCAGGGTTTGCAGAAAGAGCTGACTCATGTCATCATTAACTTCTACCCAGAGCATCCTGGACACTGACATTTGTGGTGTCTTGGGCTCTAAGAGGTGTAATGTGGCATTGGAAGGAAGCCACTCCTGAGGGAAGGATCACAGGTTAGCCTTTCTGCTGGGACCCTGTGCTTTGGGAGGTTGCTGAGCCCTTCCCACTCTGAAGTAGCCATGTCTCTGGCTGAGGCCACTCCCTATTATTATTACTTTTTTAAAGACAGAGTCTACCTCTGTCGCCCAGATTGGAGTAAAGTGGCGTGATCTTGGCTCACTGCAACCTCTGCCTCCTGGGTTCACGTGATTCTCGTGCCTCAGCCTCCCAAGTAGCTGGGAATACAGGTGCATATCACCACACCCAGCTAATTTTTGTATTTCTAATAGATATGGGGTTTCATCATGTTGGCCAGGCTGGTCTCGAACTCCTGATCTCAAGTGATCAGCCTGCTTTGGCCTCCCACAGTTTTGGGATTACAGGCATGAGCCACTATGCCCAGTCCACTCCCTATTTATATGTAGCCTTTGACTGAGGGACAGGGAACTGTTCTGCCTCTTCAAAAGGTCTGGAGAGGAAGGAGTTGTAGAGAATACTCACAGAAGTGTAAAGCAATCCTATTTTAGTTCTTGATGGCACCTTTTCCCCTGAAATCAGGAGATACTTTATTATTCACTTGCTGCCAGACTTCCATTAATTTATGAGAGTCATCAGTATAATAAGATATAGAACATAGAATATTAACATTGGAAGAGACTTAAAGATCTAGTCCAGTCCCTCCTCCCTCGACTATTTTTTTGAGACAGGGTCTCACTCTGTTGCCCAGGCTGGAGTGCAATGGCATGATCTTGGCTCACTGCAGCCTGAACTTCCTGGGCTCAGGCAATCCTCCTGCTTCAGCCTCCCGAGTAGCTGGGACCATAGGCACAGGTGCATGTCACCACATCCAGCTAATTTTTTGATTTTGTATTTTTTGTAGAGGTGGGGGTCTCACTTTGTTGCCCAGGTTGATCCCCAACTCCTGGGCTCAATCTATCCTCCAGCCTTAGCCTCCCAAAGTGCTGGAATTATAGGTGTGAGCCACAACACCTAGCCCAGTACCCTTCATTTTGCATATGAGGGAAAAAGAGGAAACCAATGTTTATTGAAGTAGATATTTTACATGTTACAAATCCTACAAGATGGATATTACCCTCATTTTATGGACAAAAGGATGCCACTCACAGAATTAAGTAACTGGCCTAAACATACAAGCTATGTGCTAGGGGTGGGATTAAAATCCCACTGACTCCTAGGCCACTTGTCTTTGGGTAATAATTCCTTAACTAAAATCCAGTCAGACACTGCCTTCTCAAGTTTAATGCCCTAATCTGTTTCCTCTATAGAAGATCATATCGTCTAAAAAACTCAAACTGACACTACTCAGGAAACTCTTGAAGATTACATAAAGTCAATCAACAGCCTTCTATTACTCAGCCCTGTTGGACCCCAACTTGACTGGTGAAATGGCTAAACCAGTGGACTCTGCTGCATGCCTCACTTAGATTCCAGTGAATTTGTGACTTGGAGATACAGTGGAGGAGCTCACTTTTCTATTTTATTTATCTACTTAGTTGTTTTTTTGAGACCGAGTCTCACTCTGTTGCCCAGGCTGGAGTGCACTGGTGCGATCTTGGTTTACTGCAACTTCTGCCTCCTGGGTTCAAGTGATTCTCCTGCCTCAGTCTCCCAAGTAGCTGGGATTACAGGTGCCTGCCACCACGCCCGGCTAATTTTTGTGTTTTTAGGAGAGACGGGGTTTCACCATGTTGACCGAGACGGTCTCAATCTCTTGACCTTGTGATCTGCCCGCCTCAGCCTCCCACAGTGCTGGGATTACAGGCATGAGCCACCGCGCCCTGCCAAGCTCACTTTTCTGAAGGAGGAATTGCTGAGTACAGGACCTGCAAGCAGGATCACCTGGGAGTGAAGGGAATCCATGCTGAAACAACAAGAAATGAGACCTGTTAAAAGACAAAAGGTACTAGGGAAAGAGGACCACTGACTACGGAATGTGCGAGAAGAAAGGTGTGAGGGTGTTTGCAAAGACAGCTTTTAAGGGCGCTAAGTTGTAAGAGGGTAGGGCAGCAAAGACAGAGCCCTTATGCAAAATGGAGTCACTTGGGAGGAAGGGAGTGCTCTGTGGTTGTCATCCTGTGCCACCTTGTGGCCATCTTGTCACTTCTCATCAAATACTCCACCTTCTCTTATTCACTTTATATTTCTAATTACTCCTATATCCTGGAAAGTCAACGTCACTTGAGTTGCACCCATAGCAATACTTAATTTTAGTGGTGGATCTCAGGACACTGATTTCTTTGAACTCTCGTTGGTAGTGTGGAAGGAATTGATTGTGGAATACTGAGAGTTACAAGAGAAAGAGGTGGAAAGCAGTCAAGGTTCTCATATATTTCTTTTTCCACTGTGCTGCTAACACACTAATAAACTATTGTAGAGAATTTCCACTATCAACGGATGACAGTTCATATAGACTCTTGTATTAAAGTAGAAATGAAAATGGATTATGATGCTTTTACTGAATTCTAAGCAAAAGCTTGTTTGCTTAATTAATGTCTTGGACTCCAAGTACAGCCTATAGCAATAAAGGAGCAAATAACTATGAGAAAGAATGCCCTACTCTCCTTGCTCAAAGAATGGTTGTGTCGGAGACACTCCTGTGGTGGCAAGCTGCTGTGGGTTTGGGATTATGGCTCTAGAATAATATTAGTCAATACCTATTCAGCACTTGCAAATGCTAGATGCTATTCCAAGCACTTTATGTGATCAACCTATTCAATTGTCACAACAACTC
This sequence comes from Mandrillus leucophaeus, assembly GCF_000951045.1. Classification (NCBI taxonomy): domain Eukaryota; kingdom Metazoa; phylum Chordata; class Mammalia; order Primates; family Cercopithecidae; genus Mandrillus; species Mandrillus leucophaeus. Next base: position 2,080,917 of record NW_012106008.1, on the reverse strand, counting down.
TGTGAAGTTTGTGCCATTAGTATCCCCCTTTTACAGACAAGGAAGCCGAGGTTGAGTAACTTGTTTAGGGTCACCACACAGTAATCACCACAGTGGAAATCAGAACCCAGGAGTTTGTGCCAGCAGCCACTAGAGTGTTCTGTCTTCTTTATACCCATGTTCTATTTACAACGTCAAGTTCACATATGTCTGGGAACTCTGGCCCTTCTTCTGTGTATCCTACTATTTCTAGAGTTGTCTGCCCTACAGTGTCATTTCTCCTGACTAGCAGCTTTTGAGAAAAGGCTTTCACTTCAGCTTTTTCCACTCGTCTTTGTTCTCCTCCCACTGCCTCTTTTCCAAACACTCAGACTATACTGATTCAGCAATGAATGAGGATGTCCAGGATACTGTGATATTTTAAAAAATGATGGAAGAGTAGGAGTTAGGGAAGGTGAACCCTATTTGAGTCTTGCCTCCCCAAGGCTTAACATGCAGAGAGCCATTTAGATGGCTACAAGGTAACATCAGAGAAAAACGTACACCAACCTGCCTACATCGTGGGGAGTGATATTGAGCTCTTGAGGCCAGTGGATCTGAGGTCCAGATGTTAACTATCTTCCTTGTCCCCTTAAATGGCTTGAAAGCCTGAAATATAATTCACCTAAATTCTAGCAGCTAGAGTGACTTGAAATACCAGTAAGGTAGACCAGCTATATGAAAAGAGGAAAGGAGGAGTCAGGAAACAGTAGAAGCCAAAAAACTTTCTTTTGAGTTGTTAGAAAAGTAAAGAGAGTCAACCTGCTGTTTCTAGTACCCTTCTCTCTGCTATACCATTTCAGAGCTCTGTGGAGAACAAGATGCTAGACTCCTAATGAAGACAGATTCCAGCTAAGGTTCAAAAATGAAACAAGAAAACCTCCCGAGGGACCTATGGAGAACTGACTGGGCAGAGCTGCTCAAAGATGTGAAAATTATAGTAACAGTGGTTTTATAAGTCAGAGCCCGGATCATCGAAGCACAATATAACATTGGTATATTTCCATAATGGAAAATGAAGACCTTTCCTTTTATTAATAATGTTCCTGGAAAAGCAACTCTATATATAGGGAACTCAGAATTACAGCACCCTTTCTGTAGTCAGAAACAAGCTTGGAAGTGAAGTAAAAACAGTATAATAATGTGAGCAATGGGAAGTGACTTCAGCAGAATGGAGGCAAAGCCATTGTGAGAATAGGAGAGATTCAGCCAGGCACTATCAGAAGAGAAGGGAAGGGGGTAACACAATGATTTGAAAAGTACAAAGATGTCATATACGTAGGGCTTTAAATATTAACATTGTTTTTCCTTTCAGAAAATAGACAAGGTCTGCACAGCTAAGAAGAACAATTCCATGTTTTATGTGCACTTGATGAAAAAACAACTGAAGTAAATCTAAAATAATTCTGACGAAGAACTGATCATAGTCTATGACTCCTGAAGGTTTCTGAAGAAAGTAGCATACATGCTCTGAGTGCTAATTGGATGCAAATTCTTTGCTGGTTATTCAGGCATCCTTCTATCCTTTCTCTTCTGGGCCTATGAGTTAAATCAGCCATAAGACTAACAAACACGCAGCTTGGATTTGCAGGGGCAGGACTAATTTAAACCAGCCACTTTCCCCACCAGTTCAATAGCTGTTTTTTTTTTCATCTTGTATCCTGACAATGGACCAGAAAATGTAGTCATTTTATCCATGAAAGAGAAGCTCACAGAATTTTCATTTCCTTCTAATTTTCCCCCCATTGGTTCAGCTGTTGTCTTTCTTCTTTCAAACTTTTCAATTATTTCTTTTTTCTTTCCTCTCTGTTATCTTTCATTACTCTCGTATTTTCCCCCTGAAACTCTAGTCCTTGCTAGGTCTCACTAGTGTGCAGAACGGGGTTGGCAGAATACCAGTCACCTCACCTCACCTTCCCTCCTCCCCCTTCTCCTCTCCCTTCATTCCCCTACCCTCCCACTCCCTCCTTTCTTTCCCTCCTTCTGACGGTATTCTCTTCCCCAGAAGCGGCATTTTCTTCTTCCACTCAGAACCTTACTTCACCAACATGCCCACGTCTTCCCTGAACCTGCACAATTACTGACTTTCTCCAAAGACCTGTTGCAACTGTCCCCCACCCAGGGCTGTCATTATTATTATTGGGTTGTTTTGTTTTTCGATCTCAGGAGCAAACTCTGGAGTCGTGATCCAGTCACCTTCTTCAGTACATGACGCAGGGTACCCAGCAGGGTGTGATCTCAGACACGCAGGGGAGGGCTCCGTGGGCCCATCGCGTATCCCAGCACTCTCACTTCCTGGGATTCCTCTGAAACCATCTTCTTGGCCCCACAGGAACACTCGACTTAAAAGTCTCCCCTCCTCCCTTAACTGGAAGATTGAGTTTTAGTCACTAACATCCATTTCACAGGCCGGGGGAAATACAGCCCCCTTCTCCGTCCAGTTTCTGTACCCTAACCCCGCCCTCCCAGGGAAGCTGACCACTCAGCTCGAGCTTATGTAGCAGCGCCTGATTGGTGGATCACGAAAAGCGCGCTAGAGAGGGCGGAACTCATTGGGCTGACTCTCCGCGCTTGGGAGGTGCCCTCGCCCCTGCAGGGACTTTGGCCGCTGCTCTGGGCGGCCTGTTGCCGTAGCAACCGCTGAAGCTCTGGGCTGCTGAGGCCGCCTGGCAGCAGGCCGAGCCCCACGCAGGTCCCGGGCTTGCCAGGGATACAAACTCCAGTTCCTTCAGAAAGCCTTCCAGATCGACGAGGAGAGGTGGGATAGTCCCGATGGCTCCACCTCGGCCAGCCACGGGAAGCCCTAAGTTTTATTCGTCATCCCCAAAGCATTATTATTATTCACCCTTAAGGTAAAAACCCACTTGCTTTTGACAGTAGCACAAGAAATACTTTTATTTTATGAGTTAGTGTAATTGCTTAAAATAAGTAAACTCTGAAAAGGTCGGCAATCAGCCTTTTTCTGTCACTTCCCTACTTTTGGCCTTTTATATGAAAAAACAAAACAAACAACCAACCAAAAAAATCTTTCCTGCTGGTTTTTTATATACTTGCTAGACATTTACATTTTGTTATTTGGGTGCCTACAGTGTATTTCCGCCCACGTAGAGAGATTACACCACGAATCCCTGCCACCTTCTGAAAAGTAGGTGCAGTTTACCTACTTTCTGTTTTCAGATATGTGAAAAGACGCAGAAAGAGTAAAGGAATATGTCGAAGTTACTCCCGGTGGGATTGGGGCTGGCCGCTGTAAGGGACATTCCCACCATCTCATTTGGAACCACCTTGGTTTACAGAGAAGAGCCTGGTTTTCTGTCAGAAGGTGGAGGGTACTGCTGGAGGAAGTGGGTAACAAGCAGACAAAAAGGGAAAGCGGGAGAATGTACCTGGCATTCTTGGATATCCTCAGTGTAAAAATATTTCCCTTTCCCGAGTTGTTTTTATTTTATTTTTATGTATGCATGTATGTAGACATTTTAGCAAATAGTCAAAAAGCATTTGCAACTAAGTAGATCAGTAAGCTGGTTGGTGCCATTTTCTTTTCTTTCTTTTCTGTTTTTTGTTTGTTTGTTTGTTTGTTTGAGACAAGGTCTCACTCTGTCACCCAGGCTGGAGTGCAGTGGCACTCTCGGCTCACTGCAGCCTCCACCTCCTAGGCTCAAGTGATCCTCCCACCTCAGCCTCCCAAGTAGCTGGGACTACAGGCATGTGCCACCACACCTGGTTCATATTTGTATTTTTTTGTGGAGACAGGGTTTTGCCATGTTGGCCAGGCTGGTCTCGAGTTCCTGAGCTCAAGTGATCTGCCCATTTGGGCCTCCCAAAATGCTGGGAAACACAACGCCCAACGTCGGGCTCGAACACACGACCCTGACATTAAGAGTCTCATGCTCTACCAACTGATCTCGCTGGGCACCCCGTTTTGGAATTTAAAAAGAATAAGAAAAAATATGACTGTTGAAGAATGCACTGGTTTTCTTATGCATTTGGATATCTAAATTCTGATAATTAAAATTAGCCCATCTTTCCTTCTTTCTTTCTGTCTCTTCCATCTTTGTCTCATTTTCACACAAAGGATTTGGAGAAATGGCTTAATAGAGTCATTTCATTTAAAGCTGCTTTGAAATATAAAAAAAATACAAACGTGAAGTATATTACTATTGTTTTAGGCGTTGCCAAATTTATTACCGAAATTCTTAGTTCAGGTGAAACCCCATCTCTACCAAAAAATATAAAAATTAGCCGGGCATGGTGGCACACGCTTGTTATCCCAGCTACCAGGGAGGCTGAGACGTAAATCACTTGAACCCAGAAGGTGGAGGTTGCAGTGACCCGAGATTGTGCCTGCCACTGCAGTCCAGCCTGGGCTACAGAGTGAGGGCCTGTCTCAAAAAAAAAACACTGCTGGGTGTGGTGGCTCACGCCTGCAATCCCAGCACTTTGAGAGGCTGAGGTGGGTGGATCACTTGCAGTGAGCTGAGATTGCGCCACTGCACTCCAGCCTGGGCAACAAGAGTGAAACTTAAAAAAAAAAAAAAAAAAAAAAAAAAAAAGGAAGAAGAAGAAGAAGAATTCTTAGTTATCACTGATTATATCCTGTGGTATTCAGTATTCAGATTAAAAGAGGCTACAGGTATGTCACTGAAAAAAATTATACAGCTAAAAGTAGAAAACATTGAACAAAATAATTTCCTGTTGACTTTGTAATTTGAGAAACATATTTTTTAAAATTTTATTTCTGCAACCTTTTGTAGGGATTCCTAATACTTTCTTTACATTTTTAGCGCCAATGTTGTTAATGAAATGTATAGCTTGAATTGCCAGAATTTGGGGGTTTTTGGGTCAAAAGGAGTCAAATATTTGCAGTTTCATGTGATTCAACCTACTATGTGAATAGGGAAATTTTGTTTAAAAATATTTTCGAGTTAATCCTTTTTTGATATAAGTGATTACCTAATGTATTGGTTTTATAAGTTAAGATTTTATACACTTTCAGCAGGACATACTTAGACTTTACCAGACTTTTCTGTTTTGCACATGTGTATAGATATCCTGACTAGAAATTCAGGAATTTAAGGGCAACTAGAAATCTTTCAGCACATGTCTTTCACAGCATTAACCACAATCTTCCCTGACAAGTTGGAGGTTACTGACTTTGAAACATAGCCAGCTGCTGGGAACCCAATGTGTATTCCTTCCATGACCCTTAGAAACTGGCCTGTTTCTTATTAATGATTTTTTTTTTTGTTTTGTTTGAGGCATGTTATGGTCCATTGTTTTGGTTAATTTCCAGATCTTCTGCCATTCTTCTTGTACAACTCATTTTCTTTGTGGTAGGTCTTAGCAAAAGATACCATGTACAGAAAAGGGGCTTCTGGAAATTATCATGTTTCAGCAACAAAATTGTTTAAACATCTGACAATCATTTACAACCAAACATCTCTGGTCCCATCCATGGAAAATATCACACATAGCAGAGAAAATTGAAAAGAGCTGGCAGAAGATATTTGTTGAGTTTGTATTACACACTGTTCAAATGGGTTCCTAGGAAACCTCAGACCGGGGTTATTTTTTTGTTTTACTTCAATTTAACTTGTTGGGTCTGTTCCCTTATGCTGAAAGTGGGGGATCAGAGTCTGGTTTTGAAGGTGAACTTGAGAAATTAATTAGTTCATTTTCCTCCTGTCTGGAAACTCAGCATCGTGATGGACATAGAGTCTGATTCCAAAGGGCAGATGGAGACTCTTTGAAATTCTTGGACAGGCAGAATGTCTTCTGCCATCCCAGGATGCACTCTGCCTGCCCAAGAACCTTGCTCATGAAGTCTAGTCTTAGGTACCACTGTGCCGAGGGCTCTGTAGAAGGAGCAACTCCATATGGTTTGGACCAATTGTTTGTCAACCTAGGGAGTAAGCCTGATCTTTTAATTTCTGGTTAGAAACTTTGACTGTATCTTGTCTTTAGGAGTCCATTGACCTGTAGATTTCTCTAAGTCCTTTTTTTCCAGAGTTGTTTTTGATAAGAAAAACGTGTAAGGAGCCCTGGTTAGCCTGAAAATAAGCCTTCAAGGTGAATTGGTTTAATCCTAGGATGTGACTAGCCTTTAGCTCACAATGACATTTCCATCTGCTTTAAAGACATTGAACTAGGTAGGGGTGAGAAGATTCTGCAGTGTCTTAGGAACATGCTTCTGAGGGGAATAGTAATAGCTCAGCTTTCTCTAATATAAGAAATGTGAAGTTATTGTTGAGCCTGATAGGGCATATTCTTCTAGTATATAAATCACACTATTATTAATGTAATCTGCAGGATAAAAAACTTTGGGATAATTAGTGAACAAATCAGTCACTCATAAGGCATACAACCAGAGAAAATCAGGCTTCATTAGTTTGCTCATGATGAGAAGCTCCCAGTTAATAATTATAGTTGTCTTAATTGAACCTCAGATGGCAGTTTTCTGCCTATCAACTGAGCAGGAAATAGATTTTGGTTTCATGCCTGTGATCTTATTCTAATTAATGTATGAAATGCCTTTCTTTACAAAATCATGTTTGCATGTCTTTAAACCGTTGCTATCCAGTTGAAATACAGTGCCATCCAGACATGTAATTTCAAATTTTCTAGCAGTCCCGTTAAAAATAAAAACAGATAAAATTAATTTTAATGACATACTTTATTTAACTGGATATAGCCAAAATAGTGTCATGTCACTGTGTAATCAATATAAAAATAATTAATGGGATTTTAAAATTTTTATATGAAGTCCCAGAAATCCAGTGTGCATTTCACATGTACAGTGCATATCAGTTTGGACTAGCCTAATTTCAAGTACCAATGGCCACATGTAGATAGTGGCTGTTGAACTGCTACTGCACTGTATCTATAGTTAGGCAGAGGATTTTAGAGGGGAGAGGAAAATGGGGCAGAAAGGAGAAAGGAAAGAAGGAGCCCCTACTGGATCAAGAGAATCCATGGCACCACATCTCCCAGCATAGGCATCCCCTAAAGCTTTGGTTTCCTTTATTTAACACCCCAGCAGGAGATTGTAATTGGAACAATCTTATGTACTCAATATTTGCCTTAAAAAATTTGAAAAGTGAGAATAGGTGGTTTTGGCCTGTTAGAATGAGAATGGACTTTTGTGACAGGGCAGATAGACCTGAGTTCAAACCAGCCCTGCTGGGTCTGAGCTGCGAGCTTATGCAAATATGCAGCCTTTTTGGCTACACTCTAATAATAGGGGCCCAATAATGGAGACAAAAATGCCAGTCTTGCAGAGTTTTAGTGGGGATTAAATTAGATTCCTTATGTGCATGTACCTCATTGAGTCAGAGTGTGGTGTATGGGAGATGCTCAGTCTCCTGGTGCTATTTCCTCTTAATCCATCTGTTTTTCTAATAAGGGCACTTTTCTCAGTCTTTACCCCCTCTATTCCCTCTTTCAGGATTTGAACTGATTTCCCACTCCACATTCCCAGAATTAAGGAAAAGTACTAGAGTACTTACTCCTTCACATTCACTACTCTACCTTCCTGCTCTACATCCTCAGTTTCTGCCGCAGCCTCTGCTCATAGGATTTAGTTGTGATTGTGTTATGACTATAAAAAACTTATTGTTGAGGCACCAGTAATGATGGTAATAACAATTCAGTGACCACCTATTCCAAATCCATATGAAATGTTCCATGAAGTCGCTCTGAATTTGGTGAAAAGACCAGCAGTATTTCTATTTTTGATCGATAGGTGGCAGCATTGTCTAAGTCACTGATCTCTGAGCTGCGGGTCTGTCAGCCAGTTTCGTTTTTGGTGCTACAATTGTAATTATCTATGGTTCATTTTCTTAACCTGGAAAACTTTTTCTTTTCGTCAAAAAGTCTAGGGTAACTGGCTGGGCGTGGTGGTGCGTGGCTTGTAATCCCAGCTACTCAGGAGGCTGAGGCAGGAAGAATGCTTGAGCCCAGGAGTTGGAGACCAACCTGAGCAACATAGTGAGACTCTGCCTCAATTAAAAGAGAAAAAGTCTAGGGCACCAGACTACCATGTCAAGGTGCCTATTAAGCCCCACTGGGGCTGGGTCCCTGGTAGGGGCCTAGGAGGGTGATGGTAGGAAAGAATACTTTCCAGTAGGAGATCCCCAGGGGTCAAGATGTGAGGAATGAGAGTGGAGAAGTGGACCCAGAAGGCTGGATGAAAGCTGGAACAGCTTCTTTAGACAGAGACTGCTGATAGGCATCAACGACTGGTCTTCTGGCAGGTTCACTGTAATAACCGGGAGTGGTTTTCTTGCTCTCATCCCCCTTAGTAAGACGTGTCATCTTTAAATTGGATACGTTTGAACAAAAAGTTCTGTGTTTTTAAATATTTTGTCACCTGGAGTTTCTATGCATCTTCTCTCCCCTCAGTACAATGAGAGTTGGTATTCTGAATGACAGTCTTAGGGAATTGCATTATTCAACTATTTGAATTAAAGAGAGTCTAATTATATTTGCAAACTTAAAGTTCTTACAGACTTTCCTTTGCATTTCATCAGGTGAGTTCATTTGACTTATTTGGTGTGGATCAAGTGATTAACTAGAGAACATTTGGAGAACGCAGGAAAGACGCCAAACACAAAATAAAACAAAGCTTTGGTTTATTTTATTTAACACCCCAGCAGGAGATTGTGTTCAATATCCCATTAGCTTTAAAAGACATGTATCTTAGAAAATAGGATAGAAACTATTAGTTATTATTCCAGAGGATGGACTAAACCAGAAAAACTTTTGAAGTCAAGCTACATGAATTCTGTGACTAATCATGCTAACAAAAAAGAGAGCAGGAAACCACTAGGATTATCTTGGTTTGTCTGTATTCAGTCGTTTATTTATATATTAAAAACTTGGGCTGGATGCCGTGGCTCACACTTGTAATCCCAGCACTTTGGGAGGCCGATGCGGGTGAATCACCTGAGGTCAGGAGTTCGAGACCAGCCTGGCCAACATGGAGAAACCCTGTCTCTACTAAAAAAAAAAAAAAAAAAAAAAAAAAAAAAAAAATTGGCCAGGCACAGTGGCTCACATCTGTAATCCCAGCACTTTGGGAGGCTGAGGCAGGACAATTGTCTGAGTCTAGGAGTTCAAGACCAGCCCGGGCAACACAGTGAGACCTTGTCTCTAGAAAACATAAAATTAGCCGGGCATGGTGGTGAGAACCTGTAGTACTAGCTACTACGGAGGCTGAGGTGGGAGGACTGCTTGAGCCTGGAAGGTCAAGGCTGCAGTGAGCTGAGATTGTACCACTGCACTCCAGCCTGGGTCACAGAGTGAGACCCTGTCTCAAAAACCAGAAACAAACAAACAAACAAAACACATAGCCATGTGAGGTGGCTCAAGCCTATAATTCCAGTAATTTGGGAAGTTGAGGTGGGAGGATCACTTGAGCTCAAGAAGTCAAAGCTGTAGTGAGCTGTGATCACACCACTGCACTCCAGCCTGGGTGACAGAGCAAGAACCTGTCTCAAAAAAAAAAAAACAAAAAAACCAAAAAAAAAAACGCTAGGCGCGGTGGCTCACGCCTATAATCCCAGCACTTTGGGAGGCTGAGGCAGGCGGATCACCTGAGGTCGGGAGTTTGAGACCAGCCTGGCCAACAGGAGAAACCCGTCTCCACTAAAAATACAAAAAAAAATTAGCCAGGCCTGGTAGCGCGTGCCTGTAATCCCAGCTACTCAGGAGGCTGAG
>NW_012106008.1:2008616-2071024 GCF_000951045.1 Mandrillus leucophaeus | reverse complement strand
AAAAAAAAAAAAAAAAAAAAATTAAGTACCTTCCATGTGCTATGTATTGTGCTAGAGGGAGGGCAGAGGAAGGAGAGTTGAACAATGAATGAAGTACAGTTCTTACTTCCTTACTTGTAAGTCCTTATAATTTACTGGAGAAGAGAGACAAGCAAATCAATAATTCTAATGTGGTAAGTACCACGATAAGGAAATACACTTTGTTATAGAAATAGAGAGGCCACCTACCTGCCCACTGGTAGTCAAGAAAGCCTTCACAGGGAGGTGACACAAGCTGTCTTTAAAGGCAGATTATAATGATCTGAATTGGGTATGGGAAGTTGGAAGAAGGCTATTCGAAAGAAATGTGCAAAGACCTTCATATTAGGTGGCCTGATATTTGTGAGGAATGGCAAGTACGTTGATATGAAGCAGAGCCACAGGGTATGAGTGCATTGGGGAATGGGAGAGTAGTGGGAAATGAGTTTGGACAAAAAGCAGGAGTGAGATAATGATGAGGCTTTCATGCCATGTTTAGTAGTTTGGCATTGTATCTTATAGGATTTGATGACAGATGGATGTGGGGGTAAAGGAGTGGGACAAATGTGGGATGATTCCCAGGCTTCTAATTTGGATGATAGAATGAATGTTGGGAATACAGAGGGGCAGGGTTGTGGGAGGTGAGAAAGACAATGAGTTTACTTCAGGACTTTGAGGGATCCTGCCCAGGTGACAACTGACTCTATAGAACTGGCTATCGAGAGAGAGAGAGAGAGAGAGATCTAGATTTCCAGTTACAGATTTTATTCAATAATAATTACCATTTACTGAGAACTTCCAGCGTACCTGATTTCGTTTTAATCCTCATGTTAAATCCTCTTAACAATTCCACAACCACATTTTACAGATGAGGAAGATCAAGGTACATGACTTGTCCAAAGTCACATGGCCAGCCAGAGGTAGAGCTGGGATGTGAACCAAGGCTGATACTAGCATCTGCATTCTTAGCCATTGCTTTCTCCAGGAGCCATCCACATGGAAGTGGTAACTGCAGCAACAGGTATAGATGAGACTTCAGGGACAGGACGTACAATGAGAGCAGTAAATGACTGAGGCTGCAGCTCTGGAGAATACAACCATTTGTGGGACAAATAGGAGAAGAAGAGCTCATGGAGATGGAAAGAGTTGCCATAGAGGGAAGAGGAAAATGAGGAATGGATACTGTTTAGAAACCCAAGAGGAAAATTTCAAGGAGGAGTGGGTCAACAATGGCAAATATCACAGAGATCAAGTAACTGGGACTGAACAGTATCTATGCTCTTCCAAAGATACTTCTGTGACTTCCTGGCACCAGGCCCACATTTCCAGTGGATGACCAAACAGAAGCATTTGGGATTTCTACAGGCATCTTCACTTTCTGAGTTCCTTTTCTGTTGATAATATTATTATATTTTCAGACATCCAGAATATACCCATCAGGATGATCTTTCATGTCCTTCTTCCACATGAGCACCAATGAGCAAATCATGTTGACCCTAACCTGACAATGTTTCTCTTATCTACCTCCTCCTCTCCATGCCTTCTCTGACACCGCAGTTCTTTGCTTTATACCCACACCATTGTATTTCTATCCTGATTAGTCTTCTTGCCTCTGCTCACATTCTCCTCTAATCTGCCTGCCCAATTAATCCTTCTGAAGCCTCACCCTTGCCACGCCACTCCCCAGCTCAGAAACCTTCAGTGGCTCTTGTTTATGGCGTAAATTCCAAATTCCTAGTGAAAGCCATCTATAAAATGGCTCTCACTTATTTTTCTACCCCCCTCCCCAAATTATGTGCCTTGCAGTCTATTCTCCAGCCAGACTGAAACAAATGTGTTGTTTCCTGTGTTTGCTTCCTTAGATTCATTGCTTAGAATATCCTTTCCACCTGGATGCACTTTGCTTTCATCTTTCAGGTTCAAATCCTGCCTACCCTTCAAAGGTCATCTCAATACTATTTTCCTCTGTGAAATTTTTCTAGACTCTTTCCATCAGAAATAATTTCAGCCTCTCTGAACTCACATGAGTGTGGCATTTTATACCCCTCTTAGGGCAATTAATGCTTTCTACCTTATTTTTTTGGGGGGTGGGGAGGGTTATATATATCTTAGTTTTTGAAGGCAAGGTCTATTTTTAAGCTACTTTTTTATTCCTCACTTTGCTTGCCACATGGGTGTTCTATATGTAGGTGTTTTTATTGAATATTTATTTATCGAATGAATGGACAGATTTGGCAAAGAGAGCATTTCAATGGATGGTTGGTGTCACTGTCAGAAACTGTGGGATATTTCTTTCTTAATTTTCTCTTTAGACAGAGACTTTCTAGTGCCCTGACATCTCAGCAAGATGGTAAAGACCTATAGTTAATGTTTAAGAAAAGTTCATTTTGGGTAGTGTCAGTGTCTGTGACAGAAGGGTTTAAGCAGATATTTGGTTCCTCAGATATGCTCTAAGGAGCTACATTTACTTATTTGGGGAAAAATCTGCAGTTCTCTGGAGTATCGCAACATCCAGTTTGGTTATTTTTGAAATGTTTAATGTTGCCACCCACTGCAGAGGCAGTGTTTAGAATGTGCCTTTGAAGGTGGGTAGATAGCAAGGTGAAAGGAAAAGGTGCTTTTCTTTGGAATGGAATCCTGGATCTCTTGGAAATGTCTTCATGTTTGGTGACTGTATACTATTTCTAGATTTTCCCTTGACTCACAGATAGAACCAGATTAGGGAATTAGAAGCCATAGCCAGGACACTGGACCCAGTTTGGTGGTGCCTGTCTGTCCTGCTTGTGAAATTCAATCTGGAGTATGGAGTTTCCATGGCTGAGCCTTCTATCCTGCATGGGTCTCTTTGGCCTTCTCTGGCCTTTGAGGTATTTTCTTCTCTAGCCACATGTGGATAAGCTGCTTGTTAAGCAAAATGCAGTGGAACTCAAAGGAAACATCAATGGAAAATGTCTTATGGTATTGTGTTTATTTAGGTTTCAATGTCAAATTTAAATTTTATAATTTGAGCACATGGACAGTTGGAGTTCTTAGCCTCTTACCTACTTGGGCAGAGCTAAATTGATCCTTTGGGCTAAAAACAGACCATTGAATTGCTCTGTTTGCTAGTTTCTATGCCAGACAGATAATCAACAACAAATTTTCTTACTCTTGATCTTCTTTAATGAAGATAGCATATTCTTCCCAGATGTGTATACCCAGCCTTTCTTGTCTATCTTTTCCCCTCTACTCAGTGATGAGTTAGCCAATAGGCAGTTGTGGACCAAGGTAAATGCCACATCTTCATCAAAAGGTGAAGGACAGCCCATCCTGGGGGAGGGGAGGAAAAGATATCCACCATCTGCTGCATTTCTTGAGCAGGTGCTGCAGGGGCTGTCTTATTTTTTTCATGCCTGGGCCATAGCTACCCATATCACAAATGAGAAGCTCAAAGATTAAGAAGGTCCTAGCTATGGGTGCCACCCTCTGTTAGCTTGAATATCACTTTGTGCTTTCATCCTCGCTCTCCTTATACCCCCTTTTACCCAATCTCGACTTATTCACAATTACACCTTCCTACATGGAATCTAAAGGGATTGATTTGGAATCATTTTCACTGCAAATCAGTAAATTCACATGTGCTCACAATTTTTTCATATTCTATTTCAGAAGGAATGGTTTTGGTATTTTTGTGTAAGCACTCTAGTGCTTTTCCTTAATTCTTTGTTTCTTTGGTTTTGAGTTCTACATGCTTTTCCCTTCTAATTTGGCCCCATTTATTTCCTGTCCTCTTTTAACCTGTGTCTGATGCCTTTAACTTGCTGTTCATTAGAAACTTGAAGGTGACAGGGGTCTTGATTTATAGAATAAGAAATTAGATGGGACTCTCTTTTTAAAAGAGGGGCTCAAGTCAGAAACACCTTTTTTGCTATGGTCTGAAATTTTATAAATTTTATATGGCGCCTGGAGTTTAGACATTTTATATAAAGTCTGGGGTTGAGAATTAGGAATTTAAATTTATAATTGATTGTCTAAAGACTCTGGATTCCAATTTATGGAGTATGCCAAAATGGGTTGGTAGAATCAGGTGACTCACTGCACAAGCAAAGGTAACCAACCTTTAAGACTTTAGTCAAGATTGTGAAGAGTGACCACCTTAACAAACTGTATCTCCAAGTAGCTGATTAAACTTTCTGTGATGACATTGAATGATTTATATATAATATTCTAAGCAATGTAAAGAATTAAAGCCAGTGGGATTGGAAATCATGTACATAAAGCACTTTGTGGTTTGTTATTCTTATGGCAAAACATGTTTTTTCATTTAATCATCACCATACCCTTGTAAATAAGGCAATACTGTGACCTCGTCTTACACATAAAAGAACAGAGGCCAGAAAGCTTAGCTTAATTGCCTCAAAGTCACACGCAGTGACTGAGACAATCCAGGTCATCTGACTTCAGATCTCAGCCTCTTTCCATATATTTAAGTCCTTATCTTGGTGAGCAAATGTGACAAAGACAAAAAAATTAACATATGCACATTCAGAATCTTTCCATTCCTCCTGCCTTCTTAAAGAAAGTAGGTTTCTTGGATGGGCAGCTGCTTTTGTTATGTGGTATCTGATAATGAGAAGGGAGAATTGAATGATTGAGCTACATTGGTTAGGGCAGAGAGGTACTGGAGGGAGAGAAGAATATTCCAGAAAGGGAAACAGGAAGGGGATGACAGCAAATGAAGGCTGAGATTTGAGAGCTAGTTTTTGGGTGTTTGGGGGAGTGTGAGACATGAAGTTGGTAGCACGTCTGTTCTCACGAGAGAGTAGGAAGAGGATGGAGAAAGAGGGTCTTGAGAAGTTTTATTTTTATTATGAAAGGAATGCTCCCTTGGTGCCTTTTAAAGAAATTGCAGTAACAATTTCAGTTGCTTTTCAGATCTCTTTGAAGGCTAACTTGTTCTTTCTTTAGATTTAATGCTTCTCTGCAACTGGTCCAGCTTTATGTGTGTTACATGGGCTCACTAACATGTAATATGTTAATCCAAGTTTTCACTTTCTCACATGCACTTAGGCAGGGAAAGAGAGGTCAACAATGTATTGAACACAAACTCAACAACGCCAGAGAGAACTCTGAGGAATAAGCAAAGGAGAAGTTTCTGTCTTCTTGCTCAGCTCTGTTGTTGGAGGCCACACTCAGGCCTGAGTTAAAGTCTCAGGTTTGCATTATGAGACTCCTCACTTCACAGGTTCTTTTCTTCTTATACTTAGGAAATTCTTCTTGGTGCTAATCTGATCCTTCTGTAATTGAGTAATGACCATGAATATCCTTTTTATTCACAGGAAGAGAAACAGCACAGCTCTAAAGGAAGGGTTTTTTTTTTTTTTATTTGTTTCCTCATATTCTTGTATTTCAAAGCTTGTGGTAATCATGGTCTTGTGACTTGATTCCACTGTATAATAGTCTGGACAGCAGCGGTGGCCGTGGGTCATGAACTGGGTATAGAAATGTGCTGCCTTGGCTGAACCATTGATCTTGTCCCAGGAGAGAAGCCACTGAGTCTCAGCTGAGTCAAGGCTGGGAACAGGAGAATCTGGGGCCAAAGGTAGATCCTGGCATATGACTTATCTGAACATCTGGGGACTTTATGTTTGATTTTGTTGAGATTTGACACTTTATCTGCAAACTTCAGGCTATTAGTTCAGGGAAAGGAAGCTGATTATTCATTAATTTTATACCAATGTTCAGAATAGACTAACAGATCAAGAGCCTGTAGTTTGAATAGGAGTGGAAGCAAGTACTTTTCTTTCTGTCCCTTGAGCTACCCCCTATGACAACACGAAGTAACTAGGCTTGCAAAATCAAGTACATTATTCATTCCAAAATACTGGCCAGTGCTTGATCAATACCATAAGTTGGGGGCATTTTTTCATAGCATTTCCTCTGGTTGCCTGCTTACTTGCAACTTCATTTTCCTTAAGATAACTACTTCGAAAGGGACTGCTGTCATTCGGATGAACAAACCTTGGTATGTGAGTTTTTAAAAAGTCATCCACATTATTTTATTGTTTCACCTTGCAGGTGTTCATTTTTGTCTTAAATAGACCTCTCTGGGTTGTAAGCAACAGTTAAAAAGTGAAGTTATTTTAATGGAAACTGCTATAACAAAATACCATAGACCAGGTGGCTTATAAACAACAGAAATTTATTTCTCCCTGTTATGGAGGCTGGGAAGTCCAAGATCAAGGTGATGGCAGATTGGTGTCCAGTAAGGGCTTGTTTTATGGTTCACAGATGGCACCTATTTGTTGTGTCTTCACATGGCAGATCAGACCTCTTTTATAAAGGCACTAATCCTATTAATGAGGGCTCCATCCCATGACCTATTCACCTCTCCAAAGGTCCTACCTCCTAATACTATCACCTTAAAGATTAGGATTTCAACATAAACACTCAGACTATAGCCAAGTCAAACTAAAGTAAAAATGGCAATTTAATTCCTCATGTGACTGAGAAGACTATAGATATATTAGTAAGGCTTGATTGTGTCTTGAGGGTCCATCTGTCTTCACCTCTCAGCCTAGCCTCTTCCTGGTTGACTGCAATTTTGTCTATGTTGGCAAGACAGTTGCCAGCACAGACCTAAAGAGATATGAGTAACTGGAGGGGCTTAAATAATTTGGAACTAGTCTGAGAAGTCTTATGACCTTGCTATACTTTGGTTTCCTCATCTGTAAAATGAGATAATAACACTATGTCCATAGAGTATTAAGTGAATATTTAATGAGCTAGTGGAAGATGTATACCTCCACAATTAACATGAGCTTTGGAGTCATACCTGGTTCCATCACTTGCTCAGTTACTTGTGTATGAGGATACTTATAATACTTGATCATAGGTTTTTTGGGCTTTAAGATTCTAGAGTGTCTATAAAACCTCCAATAGGGTATCTGGCACATAGAGCCACTCAGTAAATGGTACCTATTAATTGAGTAGAATTTTGAGAAATGGACATTGATGGCTTGAATGTAAAGGTAAACTCAGGCATGGGGAAGGGCATGGGCAGTGATCCGTAAAGGGGGAACTTCTGGCTTGGGGCAGCGAGGTAAGCTTAGGTAGCACCCGTGGTTAGAAATGGGGCTCTTACTCTTGGTGTTAGAATTATGATAAACACACACACACCAAGAGACGGTCTGGGGAAGAGCCTGTCAGCCAAACAAGAAGTTAGCACCTTTGGAGGAGAGCTCTGGTTCCATCACAGAGGCTGTGTTTTTGGAAGGATTCTTTTTGTGGAATTTCAGTACTTAGCTTAGTGTTCATTGCACTGACTTGAATTGCCTCTGAAGTCAGAGGGAGTCTTCTTAATATTCTTGATGGTGGCAAATCTTCCACTTATGAGGTGGATTCTACAATTCAGAGCCAAACCGAATGAATTAGGTAGGGGATAAAGCCAAGTAATTCTGATTCAGATTAAAAAAGACCAAACTAGTGTGATTATTTTGTTTTCCCCTCTGGCTTAAACTGGTTTTTGAAAACAACGGTATGAGTAAGTTATATAACACTTTAAAAATCAGTGTCATAATTTTATATTTTACAGGTGGAATATATATATACACACACGCACATACACACACACACACACACACACACACACACATATATATATTTTACAGGTTTAATTCACTTTCTTTCTCTTGTATAAAAACCCTATGTTGTAGCCGCAGCTGGAGCCTGGGTCCTCTGCACAGAGACTCTGGTGTGGGTCTTGGCGAGGTGGTCGGGGAATTCTTGCTAGGGGGACTTGGTGAATACAGCCACCTTCCAGAGGTCGGGGGTCAGGTAGCTGTAGGTCTTAGAGAAGGCATCAAAGGTGGCCTTGGCAAAGTTGCTCAGGGTGGCAGTGCAGCCCCTGGCTGAGGTGTAGCAGTCATGGATACCATCCATCATGAGCAGTTTCTTGGGCATAGGCGCCGAGACGATACCAGTGCCCCTGGGTGCGCGGATGAGGCGCACCAGCACAGAGCTGCAGCGGACTGTCGCCTTGCAAGGGACGGTGTAGGGCTTGCCGATCTTGTTCCCCCAGTAACCTCTGCGCACGGGGACAATGGAGAGCTTGGCCAGGATGATGACCCTGTGGATGGCAGTGGCCACCTCCTTGGAGCACTTAACACCCAGACCGACATGACCATTATAGTCAGCGATGGCAACAAACTCCTTGAACCTGGTGCGCTGGGCCGGAGCAGGTCTGCTTCTGCACCGGCATAATCTTCAAAACCTCGTCCTTGAGAGAGGTCCCCCAGGAAAAAGTCAATGATCTCAGATTCCTTGATGGGCAGGGAGAAGAGATAGATCTCCTCCAGGGACTTGATCTTCATGTCCTTGACCAGGTGGCCCAACTTGGTGATAGGCATCCACACCTTATCCTCGGCCTTGCCTCTGCGAGCTCCGTGGCCTCGGCCCGGCCTGGTCCAGGGCAGCGACCCCGCCCCGAATGGCACTGGCGAAACCTGCAGGGAAGCCACCGTGGTTCCCCATCCCAGGGACCCCCTGCTGCATCAGTGTCACCTGCCATTTGATGTTTTCCCAGAGAAGAAGCTACATGTGGAATATATTAACTCAACAAATTGTGTGTACTTGCTAGACATTAGGCATGATAGTAAGTGCTAGGGTTACAAAGTATTGCCTTTTGGGGAACCCATGGTTGTTGGGGAGAAACCAGAAGATCAGTCATCGTAGTGCGGCAGGATCAGACTTGTGGTTTGTTCAGGTTCCGGGAGCAGTCACTGCAGTGAGAATGGGTGGGTTGGGGCACGCCGTGGTGTCTGGGAAATTTTAAAATAGAAGTGATCCTTGAGCAAGAAGTTGAAGGATGAATATGGATTTATAGAATAAGCAAGGTGTAGAGATGTGTGTGCATGTGTGTGTGTGTGTATTTCATAAAGAAAGACATGCATGTGTAAAGGCCTGGAGGCTGTTGATGTCAGCAGAATGTTCTGAGGAATGAGTAAGATGAAATAGATGAAACACTTGAGGGCATTTTTTCTCCATTAGTGGAGGCTAGGAGAGGCATTCAATGTCTAGTGTCTCACTAGGGTTAGGATTTGAAGAATCTTTTTTTTTTTTTTTTTTTTTCAGCCCAGAGGTCTTTTATTTTATTTTTCTTTTAACACCTATTATGCCATGAATTCATAGGGAATAGGTTCCAGCAGCTCAGGCTCCTTCCCACTGGTTCTCACAAAGTATGCTTCTCTGGGTGGAGCAGGCTGGCGCTTCAGTTGAACCCAGTTACCTTTCTCTTTGGCTTCTTTCTTTTTCTGATCATTTTCCTTCACGCGTTTCAGGAAGCTATCTCGGCTCTTAGAGTGCTTAATGTGCTCAATACGTACATTAATTCTCTTGGCAAGAATCTTGCCCTTAACTTGTTTGTTTACAACAATGCCAACAGCATGCTGGGTAACGTTGTAGACTCTCCCAGTTTTGCCATGGTAACACTTGTGGGGCATTCCTTTTTGAACGGTACCCATTCCCTTGATGTCTACGATATCACCTTTCTTATAGATTCACATATACGTGGCCAAAGGAACAACTCCATGTTTTCTAAAAGGCCTAGAGAACATATATCGGGTGCCTCTCCTCTTTCCCTTTGTGTTCGTCATTTTGGCAAATTACTGGAAGATGGCGGTTCCGGCCGAAAGGTGAAGAATCTTTTTAAGATGTCTGGTCTTTTTTTTTTTTCTTTTAGAGATGGGGTTTCACTATGTTGCCTAAGCAGTGGCTATTCATAGGCACAGTTATAGCACACTGTAGCCTTGAACTCCTGGACTCAAGCTATCCTCCTGCCTTGGCCTCCCAAGTAGCTAGGGCTGCAGGCACATGTGACTGTGCCTGAGTAAGATGTCCCTTCTTAAAAGTCAGCAAATAAAAGGCAGCTGAGAGAAAGCCTTTGTTCCTACCTGATCACCCGCCCAACCATCCTGTGAGGATTTTACAGATGAGGACCCTGACGTCCAGTGGGTTTAAGTAATTTCCCTAAAGTCTCTGCTAGAAAGAAGGAGAACTGGGCTTTCCATTGGAGTCTGCCTCACTCCAAAGCCCACGACAAATTATAAACATAAGTTCATCTTTATCTGATGACTCGGGACTTTGTCTCACTCCAGGACCACTCTTCTGAACGTGAGATTGTCAGGTAAAGTTTGATAGCTGGAGATGTAGCAGCAGATGCAGGGGTGTGAGCACATGGACTGGCCTTAGGCAGTGTCCAGACTAGTGGGCCTCTGACTTCAGAGTGCCTAAGCATCCTCTGAGGGACTGCTAACAGTTCAGATTCCCAAGCCCTGCTTCAGAGGGTCTGTCTTGTTATGAAGCACCTAGGGTGACTGTTGCAGATGGTACGTGGTTCATACTTAACATCACTCTTAATGAATTTCTTATATGAATTTGGTTCTCCCTCCCTCCCTCCCTCCCTTTCTTCTCTCCTGCCTTGCACTCTCTCCCTCCTTCCCTTCCTCCTTTCCTCTCTTTTTCCCTTCCTTCTTTTTGCCTTTATTTCTTTCTTGGTGTTTTACTTGTTCTCAGATTGCAGTATTGGGAAAAGTCAAAATAATTAAAGCTTCTGTCAGTTGCTTCCAGTGACTTGAGGAAATCACTCACAACTACTATTCATGCCTCAATATTCTGTGCTGTCCTGTGGACTTCCTGTGAATGTCCTCCACACAGCCTCTGCCTTTTCTTGCTCTTCTGCCCTTCACACCATCCTGGAGAGTCCTTGATGGGTGGAACATACACTCATGCCTGGTGACTCTTTTCCAGTCTCAGCTCTCAGCATTTTCACAGCCTCTGGTGAAACTTCACCCCTTGGGAACCTCCGGACCTGTGCTTTCCTAGTCGTGCTCACCTATTTGATGCTTTTATCATCTTGTGTTTCTAAAAAAGGAAATCCCTTTTTGGTTCACTTTTGATTCAGCTATCCTTATTGCAGTTGGCTTAATATCTGGGTAGAGCCGTATGGATGATCCGACCTTGTCCTAGTTAGGCAGTTTTGTCTTCTCTTCTGGGCTTTTAGTGACAAGAACCCAACCTTCTTAGCAGGCTGGAATCTTTGCACAACATCACACAAACAGGAGATTCCTGTCTGTCTTTCTGCCTTGGCCTGTCTACTTGAATTCTGAAGTCAGGCTCCATGGGTTTGAATTCTGCTTGCTGACTGTGAACTTGGGCAATTTTTTTTTTTTTTTTTGACAGTCTTTCTCTGTCACCCAGGCTGGAGTGCAGTGGCATAATCTCAGCTCATCACAACCTCTGACTCCCTGGTTCAAGAGATTCTCCTGCCTCAGCCTGCCAAGTAGCTGGGATTACAGGCACGAGCCACCATGGCAATTTTTTAAAGCTCTCTAATCTCCCATTTTCTAATCTGTAAAATGAGGATCATAATGTGGTTATGTGGTTTAAAGGAAAGGATGCTCGAAATGAGAGCATACCTGGAGTATAGTAAATGGCTATTGCAATGATTGTTATTGGCTGACTTTTTTTTGTTCCTTCACTTTCCCAATTCACATTCTATTGGTCCTACAAGGCCCAGATAGAACTGTGCCCCCTCCACAAAGCTTTTCCTGTCCACTCAAGCCAGCAAGGAACTCTGTCCCAAATTCTCATGATTGCTGATGTCTGAGGTTCATGCTTGCTTATTTCCTTTAATATTTAATGTGTTACTACTGTACTGAATGCTAATTAATTTTATTCTTTCTCCCTATTGTGGAGAAAAGTCCTTGAGTACTGAAAATAAAGACTATTTTTTTTTTCTTTTGGCCTCTCCACTATCAGTTATGTTATTAGTATTAGCCCTTCTTTCAGGTGTCAGGATTAAGGACATATAAATCAATATACTCAACATAAAGTCATTTGGGATAAATTGAGATAAATTGGCAGCATCTACACTGCAAATGGCAACATCCTGTTGTCTGACGTTCAGCCATCTTTATCCTGTTGCTCTTACTAGATGGGGAGGAAAGTCCTTATTTAAGGAGTAGCGCATTTTAGGCTTTGAGTGAGTCACTGGTAGAGAATAGGTGGAAGAAACCCGTCTCCTAAAGCTGGTGATTTGTAGCCCTGAATGAGCAGGAGAATTGCCTGAGAAACTTAAAAACAACACAGATATTAAGCCACATGGGCCAGTTAAATCCAAATCTCTGTGGTGGTTAAGACTTACTAGAAAATACTACACCTGATATAGTATTTTAAAAAAACCTTACCAGATAGTTTAATTATGCAGCCGAGGTTAAGAACTTTTCCCTGTTCTGAAGTCAGGTTCCCCGACCCCTATGCCTGATAAATGGACTTTGGTTTAAATTACCTGCATCTAGTCTATTTTTCTGGGGTGTTGGCTGCAATTAGCTTGTAGGAATTAGCTTTTAATACAGCATGGATGTCTTAAGGGGCCAAACCATGCCATTAAAGAGGTTATGATGCCAGAATGCCTTGCAGCCTTGCTCACTGACACTCAGTATACCTAGGAATAGAAGTTTCTTTGCCCTAGGTCGCTAGTGCCATAGCAGAGAACTGACAGAGCTCTCTAAGGACGTAAAGTATTTATAACTCTTATAGTATTTCTGCAAGGTGAGCTTTGCTGCCAGAAGCCTGAATTGGGGCTGCTAAGTCTGTAGGCAGAGAAGTCCAGTACAGCTGCTGTAGGCTGCTGGGGGAGACAGTTCTTACTGTGGAGAGATAGGAACTCAGGTGTCCTAGAGCACACAAAGCAGATCTTTGCGTCAGAGGACACAAAGGAGAAAGGCTGGAGAGGAGATTTATCAGGCTGCCTTCTTTGCCTTGTTTTTGATATTTTGCAAAGGAGTCATTGAGACCTTTTAAAAAACAGATTTATTGAGGTATAATTTGCATACCATAAACTTCACCTGTTTTAAGTGAACAATTCAATGAGGTTTCATAAATTTGCAGAGCTGTGCAGCCATTACCACAATCCAGTTTTAGAATATTTCCATCATCCCCCAGAAATCCCTTGTACCTATTTGCAGTTAGTTCCTGCTTCCAGCCCCAGATCCAGGCAACCAGGAATCTGCATTCAGTTTCTATAGTTCTGTTGTTATTGCATGTTTCATATAAATGAAATCATACGATATGTAGTATTTTGTGTCTGGCTTCTTTAATATTCCTGAGGCCATTCATGTTGTAGCATGTATCGTATTTTTTTCCCTGAATTGTTCATTGTGTGGATATGTCACATTTTATTTATTTATTTGACAGTTGGTGGGCGTTTGGATTATTCCTACTTTTTCGCTATTGTAAATAATGCTGCTATGAACATTGTGTACAGGTTTTTGTGTGTACATATGCTGTCATTTCTCTTGGATAAATAGCTAGGGGTGAACTCACTAGGTTGTATGGTAAATTTATATTTCAGAAACAGCCAAATTGTTTCCCAAAGTGGCCATAGTATTTTGTATTCTCACTATAATGCATAAGGTTTCCAACTTCTCTACATCCTCACCAACTCTTATTATTGTCTGCTTTCTGATTCTAATGGGTGTACAGTGGTATCTTCTGGTTTTAATTTACATTTCCTTAATAATCAATAATGTCGGCATTATTTGTCATTCATATATCTCCTCTGTCTAAATATCTCTTCAAATCTTTTATTCATATTTTCAAATTGGTTTCTTGTCTTATTATTTAGTTGTAAGAGTTTTTTTTTTTTTCCTTTACAAATTCTGGATAAGTATGTTTTTAGATACATGATTTGCAAATATTTTCTTAGTGGCTTGTTCTTTCATTTTCTTAATGGTGTCTTTTGAAGCGCAAAGTGATTAAGTCTGATGAAGTCCACATGTGATTTTTTTTTTTTCCTTTTTGAGTCATACTTTTAGTGTCCTATCTAAGAAATATTTGCCTACCCAAGATCAAGAAGACTTTCTCCTAGACTTTAGGGGATTTTAGATTTTCTTCTAAAACTTTTATAGCTTTAGCTCTCACATTTAAGTATGTGATTAATTTTGAGTTAATTTTTCTATATGGTGAGAGCATTAATCTTTTTGCATGTAGATATCCATTTGTTCCAATACTATTTTTTGCAAAGATTATCCTTTGCCCTTTGAATTGTCTTGGTGCCTTTGTTGAAAATCAATTCACCATAAATATAAGGGATTATTTTTGGACTCTCAATTTTATTGCAATGATTTATATGTTTATCTTTATAGTCAGTACTACACTGTGTTGATTACTGTAGCTTTATGATACGTTTTGCAATCAATTATAAGTCTTCCAACTTTCTTTTTATTTCCAAATTGTTTTGGCTACTCTGAGTCCTTTGTGTTTCCATGTAAGTATTAGAATCAGCTTTTCAATTTCTGCAAAAAAACAAAAACAAAAACAAAAAAACCTGCTGGGGATTTTATTATAGTTCAATTTGGGGGAATTATTGGTACTTTAACAATATTGAGCTTCCAGTACGTGAATGAAATGTTTCTCCCTTAATATAGGTTTCCTTTAATTTTTCTGAGCAATGACTTAATTTTTGGTGTACAAGTCTTACAATCAATACCTTCTTGTGAGTTTGCGTGGTCCTGCCAGGGACACTTGTTTTTTCCTCAGAGGTCTCATTGAAAGCAATGGAGAGAGATAACTGGCTGAGCAGCTAAGAGTAGGGGGCGCTGTGCCAAGTAGGAAAGGCGTGGGACTGGGGGTCAGGAGGACCAGGTCTGAGCCATGGCAAGCCACTTAACCTCTCAGTTTGCTGACCTCTAAAAGGAATGTAATACAATTTGTTTTGCTTCAATGTTGTAAGCATTAGAGTTAGAAAAATGTTGGGATAGAGTGGGTGTTCACGATTTGCTGCCTGACCTTGTTGGTGCCTGCGATGATGATTATACAGCATTGTGCATGTCATTAAAGGGGAGGGGAGGAACTTGAGAGGAGATCTTAGGGCCCTAGTCCTGGCCAAAGAGTCTCCTTACAGCCCAAAACAGAAGCTGATGATCCACAGTAGAGAAGAAGAGAATATTCCAGTTCATTTTATCTCCACACAGCTAATTGAATTAGCTACTATCACCCAAATTTTACACCAAGAAAACTGATGTTCAGAGAAATAAAGTCGAGTTCCTAGGATCACAAAGTGGGTAAGAGGCAGAGCAGGATTTAAACCCAGATTTGTTTGACTTCAAAGCTTATGCTTTTTCACTATTTCTCATCACATCCGTTGACCCCACAATGTCTCATAAGGGGATCTGCAAGGCAGCCCTAAATTCCAAGCAGGACATGTAAGTCCTCAATGGACAAATGGACACTGATAAGTGATTACTATATCTTGCTTCTCCTTGTTCCTTAACATGTTAAAGTTTTAACTTTGCCTCAAGATTCAGAAAGGTAGTGATGACTCCTGTTACCAAGGATCAGATGCAAGCTGAATTCATAAGGGGTGATCATAGTGAGCTATTACAAAAAGTCACCTGGCTATAGAGATTGAGATAAAAATGAAACCTTTGTTTCCAATGTTTTAGTGTGACCTGACTTGAGCACCACATTTCACCAAATTTCAAGCCAAAAAGCTCCCATGTTCTCAGCTGTGATAGTTTGTGAGAGGAAGGTGGAGCTTGTGGCAATATGAGCTTCGGATCCGGAGCTGTAAATATTCTCCTGCTGGTTGCTCTTGGCTCGCTCAACAGTAGCACAACTGTCAATGTATTAACATGTCTTGTTTCCCATGTGGGAGACTTAGGTTTTGATTTCTAGGAGATTCATTAATATGGTGATATAGAGAATGCATGGGCTTTGGAATCAGTTAGATGAATTTTTGTTCCATTTCCATTATTTATTTGCTAGCTTTGTGATCGTGACAAATGTATTTAACTTATCTGAGCCTGCAAAATGGTGAAAATAATTGTCATGAGGATTAAGATGAGATAATGTCTATAAACCACTTATTAGTGCCACGTATATAATACAATCTAGACAAATAGTACTATTTCTTCTTTGGACTGGAGTTTAAAATAAGTAGATTTAGTGTCAAAGATATCTCACTGTGGACAAGTATATTAGTCAGCATTTGCTGCAGTAACAAACAGCCCCCAAAGCTCAGCTGCTAAAAATGACATTCAGGCCAGGTGTGGTGGCTCATGCCTATAATCCCAGCACTTTGGGAGGCCAAGGTGGGAGAATTGCTTGAAGCCAGGATTTTGAGAACAGCCTAGGCAACACAGTGAGACCCCTATCTCTAAAAAAATTAAGAAAAAATAGCTGGGCGTGGTGGCACACATGTCTCAGTTACTTGGAAGACTGAGACAAGAGGATCACTTGACCCCAGGAGTTCAAGGCTGCAGTGAACCATGACTGGGTTACTGCATTCCAGCCTGGGCAACAGAATGAGACCTCGACTCTATAAAATTTTTAAAAAATCACATTCGTTTATGTATTGCTTATGTTGCATGAGGGCTTTGCTGGACTTTGCTGGGTTGGGTTCTGCTCTTTGTATCTTTTTATTGCAAGACCCTGGTTGAAGGAACATGCTGTTCTTATGGTGGAGGGCAGAAACTCAAGAGGACTGGAGCCAATCCATGTTAGTGTATTTAAAGTCTCTGCTTGGCCATGGTGTGTATCACATTTGCTCACATTGAAGATCATATGGTCAAGCTCAGAGTCACTTGGTAGGTAGGTGTACTTCATCTAAAGGGAAACATGGTAGGAGCTTTGAAAATGAATAGTGTAATCTGTAGCAAGTAAGAATTTTAATAGAGGCAATTCTTGGTAATACAGGTATTGATCATTGCATACATGGAATATTTGAGCCTTTTCATTTCTGTCTTTCCCTTTGGCTATGGAAGTTTGTCTCCTTATTCAGTTTTTCTTACTTAAAGCAGAGCTGATGAAAGATAATTTGTCAATATCTGAGAAAAGATTTCCTGTTTCTCTTCCAACCTCTTATTCTCAGCCACTTGTGATTCATCCTTCTTTACTGTTGGCATTCTCAAGGCTTTCGTAGGCCCCTTTCTCTTCTTCTGTGCTTTTCTACAGGTGATCTTATACATAACCATGGCTTCAGTTAAGTACTCTCTGATGATTCTTATTTCCACATTCTCAGCACAGATGCCTCAGAGTCCCAGACCCATATAACCTACTGCCTGCTCGACAGCTCTGCTATGATTTCCACATAAATGTCAGTATAGTAAGACTTAACTCTGGTCACTGTAAGTGTACCCTCAAGGACCAGGCCATCCAGCCAGTTGTTCTTGGCAAACACTTAGAATCCGTTCTTAGTATCTCCTTCTCCCTTACTCTCCCATCCAATCAATCTACAGATTCTCTTCTCTTTACCTCCTTGAGGACTCTGTGGTCAGCCACTTCTTCCCATCCCCACTGCTACCACCAAACCATGATCCTCTTTCACCTGGCAATTGCAATGCCCCCTAATTGTGTTTTTACATCCTTTCTTTTCCCTTTCTAGTCAGAGTCTTTTTATTTAAATTCAAACTTGGTCATATCTTCTTTTGGCTTAAAACTCTTCAATGACTTTCAGTAGCTTTTAGGATAAAGACCAAAACCCTTTCCATGGCCCTGTTGATTTGGCCTTTTCCAGTCTCTCCCATTTTATTTTGCACCCCTCTTCTTATTGCTTATATTGTAGCTTCAATGCTCTCTTCTTTCAAATCCTTGAATATGTCATGCTGTTACCTACCTTCGGGACTTTGCACATGCTTTCCTCAGTTGCAATGTTTTTTCCTGACCTCCATCCTTGAAATCCCAGCTCAGATGTCTCCTTGCTGAAACGCTCCTTAACTTCTCCAGGCTGAGAGAGCTCTTTGCTCTTCTGTGGTCTAAAAAAGTCTATACGTATACTTACGTGTGTAGAATCCATCTTGTAATGTTATTATTTGCTTATATGACCCTCCGCCTGGGGTGCAAAGTCTTAGAGTAGGGTACCGTCTCATTTTCCAAACAATTTTTAAACATTCTTTTGATCTCAAAAAAAACTGTGCAAAACCCAGGCTTAGATAAAACAAGATTCCCCATTTGAGGACTTCTTTTAAATGAAACCCAGTAATAACAAGTGGCTGGGCATGGTGGCTCACGCCTGTAATCCCAGCACTTTGGGATGTGGAGGTGAGTGGATCACGAGGTCAGGAGTTCAAGACCAGTCTGGCCAAGATGGTGAAACCTCGTCTGTACTAAAAATACAAAAATTAGCCAGGCGTGGTGACGGGTGCCTGTAATCCCAGCTACTCAGGAGGCTGAGACAGGAAAATTGCTTGAACCCTGGAGGTAGAGGTTGCAGTGAGCTAAGATCATGCCATTACACTCCAGCCTGGGCAATAAGAGCAAAACTCCATCTTAAAAAAAAAAAAAAAAAAAAAAGGAGGTAGGAGGAATATCAGAGTTCTAGCCCACAACCTTTATTTTTACTTAATAAAAAAATTGAAGGCTAGAGAGATGGAATGGTTTGCTTATGATTACGCAGCTGGTGGTGTCAAGCAAGAAAAAAACACGAGTGCTATGAGTCCATCTGAAAAAGAGCATTCTTGTGTGTGGGGTGCTAAGGTGGCTCATTCTCTCCCCGAAGCTACCAATTTTTTCTGAAGACCTAATTTGTGCCAGTAATTATATTAAAGTCCTTTGCATAAAGAGTCTCTAACTTTTAGAACCACAAGGCGAGTTTAATCCCCATTTTAATTTGAGGGAAAAGGAGAATAACAGAGATTATAATGTGTTCAAGGCTCATGTCACTCACTAGGAAATGTCTAACCATGTCAATAATACTTATCATTATATTGTATTTCTTTTTACTTGTTTATTGGGCAGGGTGAGGAGTTAAGACTAGATCAGCCTAAGGAGATTTTCATTGGAAACTGGTAATCCCTGAGAGGCTTTCTTAGTAGGAGACTTGCAAGGTTTCAGCGCTTTAATATAAGTTGTTGCAGTATGAGTTTCAGTGAGCTTGTAATTCAGGGAGCTTTATGAAGCCCCTGCCATGTGTACTGCACCGTGCCAAGTTAAGTGGAGGTAAAGAAGAACTAGAAGCCATGAGTATGCACCAGTCCTGATCCATTTTGCTGAATGAGAATGAGCCCAGAGTCACTTAAGTGAGTCCGAGGAGTGGCATGCAAGTAAACTCTAAGTTATGTATCTGAGTCTGTTGTTCTTTTTTTTTTTTGATATGGAGTTTCGCTCTTGTTGCCCAGGCTGGAGTGCAGTGGCGTGATCTCAGCTCATTGCAATCTCCGCCTCACACATTCAAGCGATTCTCCTGCCTCAGCCTCCCTGTTAGCTGGGATTACAGGCATGTACCACCACACCTGGCTAATTTTGTAATTTTAGTAGAGACAGGGTTTCACCATGTTGGTCAGGCTGGTCTCGAACTCCTGACCTCAGACGATCCGCCCATCTCGACCTCTCAAAGTGCTGGGATTACAGGCATGAGCCACCACTCCTGGCTGTTGTTCTTAAATGTTAATCTCTTGGCCTAAATAGTCGGCCTGCTTAAAACATCAACCAGCCCTAACCCTTTCATCATCTGATTCTTGTCAAACACTGAGTGTTGCACTGAGAATTCCCCACATTCTTAGTGGTTCCTCTGTACTCCTCAGTAGTATCAGAACTATTATTGCCAGAGCTGATTGACAGTGTGCGGTCTTCACCATCTGGCTCCTTGCAAAGAACGGATAATCCTTTTAAAGTCTTAATAGTAATAGATGATTTGTTTGGCCTTATTTTCTAACATTAGCTTTTAGACAGACTGTGTCAAATCCACAGGTTTTGAATTTGCATCCTAGCCTACAGATGGAGAGCAGTTACTTAGAAACAGGAAAGAGCTGAGAACAGGGTCATGCAAAATCAGATCTGGAAAAGCTTATTTTGCTAATTTCCTTAATGTGGAAGTCTTTTTATGCGTACCTAGAGGAAGAGTAAGTTGGTAGAGAAAACGTGAAATGTGGTGTCAGGAAGATCTGGGTTGCTGAACATCTCAGTTCTGCTGGGGACTAGCCAGTGAAACAGGACAACCATGAATCTTTCTAAGCCTTAGTTTTTTTAACGCATACAATGGGGACAGTAATATCTTTCAAAGTTGTGAAGTGATTTGTGAGTTAGAAATCAGTCTAAATTTATTAGGTAGTGTTTTATGTGGAGCCCAGTCCTTTCTTCCTTAGGTAGGCCGGTATTGAGGAAATGTAGGGAGGTAGGTGAGGTTGTACCCAGAAGGATTGCTTGTGAGGTATCCTCAGTCCAGTAACGACCTTGCAATCTCAGAAACAGCTGCTGTGTAGATGGGCTTGGCAAAGACCTGGCAAAAAGAGAAACTTCAACAGATGGGCTCAGGAGAGGTGACCAGACACTGCTTCCCTCCTCCCCTTTTGTTAACCTCAGGTACAGAAGGTTGAGTTACTCAGAATCCTCCCTTAATGGTGTGTTATCATCCTTGTTCCAGGCTAGGCTCCTCTCTTATTTTGTTTAATCCTCTTTACCGCCAATTCCCACTCATCACTTTCTGCATGTACATTCATATAATGTGTTTAAAAGTGTATTTAAAATAGTGCCTCTTTTGTGACAGGTTTTGCTCTCATCCTTGGGAGACATCAGTGAACAAAACAAGCAAAAATGCCCATTCTCAGGGAGCTTATATTCTAGAGGTGAAGGTGGGGGTGAGAAGACAGTACTTATTGCCTTTTAGACTAGGATACAATTTAGTTATTACAGTTGATTATTGTCTAAGTTAAAACTTGAGCAGGGTAAGGGGGAAGGAGTGTGAATGCATGTGTAGGGGACTTTGAAGGGTTACAAGCCCAGGCAGAGGGAAGAGCCAGTGCAAAGGCTATGTGGCAGCATCAATGCCCCATATCATTTCATGGCAGCAGGGAGGCCAGTGAGGCTGGGCAGAGTGAGCAACGGGGCAGTGGTAGAGGATGACATCAGGTAAAGAGGTGGTGGGAGTAGGGATGGAGGCACATCATTTAGGGCCTGGTGGGACATTGTGAAGACTTTGGCTCTTATTGTGATAGGGAGCCATTTCAGGATGCTGAGTGTTGTAGAGTGTTCTCATTATATTTATTCTTTTTTCCCCTACTGAGCTGTATTCATCTTGTTGCTAGATGTATGCCTATTTATTTATTTATTTATTTATTTATTTATTTATTTTGAGATGGAGTCTCACTCTGTCGCCCAGGCTGGAATGCAGTGGTATGATCTTGGATCACTGCAAGCTCCACCTCCCGGGTTCATGCTATTCTCCTGCCTCAGCCTCCTGAGTAGCTGGGACTACAGGCGTCTGCCACCACGCTTGGCTAATTTTTTTTTTGTATTTTTTAGTAGAGACGGGGTTTCACCATGTTAGCCACGTTGGTCTCGATTTCCTGACCTCGTGATCCGCCCACCTCGGCCTCCCAAAGTGCTGGGATGACAGGCATGAGCCACCGCACCCGGCTCCTAGTTATTTATTTCTAACTGTCCTATAGTAATCCACAAATTTTCCCTAGTCACTCTTCCAACCCCCTGCCATTACAAATAATACTGCCATGGATGTCTTTGTATGTGTTCCCTTGTGCACTTGTATGATCATTTCTGTGGAGAAACATGCAGGAACAATTGGGCTTGCTGGGTCCCAGGGTAGACAGACACTGAATTTCACTTAATAGTGCCAGATGACTCTCTAGGCTGGCTGCACCCATTTAGAGTCCCTTCAGCAAGGCATGAGGGTTCCTGCAGCTCAATATGCAGCATCCAGATTTGAAAGCTTTGCAAATCTAATAGGGGACACAGTGACATCTATTGTTTTCATTTGCATTCTCTGATTACTGATGAGCGTCAGCATCTCTTTATATGCTTGCTAGTTGTTTTTTTTTTCCCTTCTCCTATCCATTGCCTGTTCATATTCTTAGCCATTTTTTTTTTTTTCTATTGGAGTTCTGTGCTTTTCTTTTTGATTTGTAGGAGCTCCTTGTATGTTCTGGATATTATCCAGAGTTGTTTTTAGAAGCTTAGATTTAGAGGTGACCTTTGAGGTAATCTAGTCTAACCACTTCATTTTATAGTTGGGGAAACTGAGACCCAAGCAATGAAGTGATTTTTTTCAGATTACATACACAGTGGAAAAGCTGAGACTCGAAATCAATACTTTTTCCCTATATCATATTTAGTGGGAGGACTTGCACTGAGGCAGGAATGAAAGTCAAAGGTGAGCAGGAGCTGTAGGGCATTGCTGCTTCTCCACTATCTGCATTTCTTTGCAGGCAGAAGAGCCACTTTACCTGACTTGTTGGCCAAGGCTAGCTCTGGACCCAAGAGACCCTGGGTCTGATGACCATTTCCTCCTCCCATTCACACTGTCATGACCTTATTTCAGGACTTTATCCTCTTGCTTGACTTGTGTTTCTCATATTTTGGTGTGTATGAAATTCACCTAGTGAACTTATTAAAATGCGGGATACTGCCCATCCTTCCTGAGCATCTGAAGGAATGAGAGATCCTCAGAATCTTGATGCGGGTCCGTGAGCCTTCTTTGGAGAAACATTGACCACTTTTGTCAGCTCCCTGATTGGTCTTCTGTCTCCATTTTCTAGTCACCTTCATTTGTCTTCATCTTCTAGTCACCTTCATTTCTCTTCCAGGCTCCAAACACAACTACAACTCTTCCCCTAACACATCTGTTTGCCATACCTCCATACTCACACCCTTACCATCCATTTGAAACGCTCCTTCCTGTGTGAAATTCTATGATTTTTCAAGATGTAGGTCAACCATAGTCTCCCCTAAAAAGCCCTCCCTGATTTTTCTGAGAATGAAGTGCAGGGGCCTGTTGCAAATGGGGAAATGCGGCAGGTGGTATGAGTGTCCCATTGACGAGTACCCTACCCTTTGTAATCACGATGGACACCTCGCCATTTAAGGTGGTTAAAGACAAAAGACACCTCTCAGAGGAAAGGAGCAACATCCTAGACCAGCTGGTCTTTCCTTTAAAAAAATTCATTTTTATCAGATATACATGCACATAGTTTGAAGAGTAGCAGTTGTACAACGGTTTTTTATTAAACAGCAGTCTTCCATTTTTTTTTGTCCTAGTGTTTTTTCCTCTCCAGAGGCAAGCACCTGGAACTCTTTTTGCTGATTCTTTTGATATGTCTAAAAGGTATGCTTTTATTGCTCCTATTTGATTTTTCAGTGTTAGGCACCAGCTATGGACTTTCCACTGAGACAATGAGGATTTAACCCTCCCTCCTTCCCATATTCCTTCCCCATATTTTATTGCCCAGCATGTTTTTGCATCCAGTATGCCGTGTGGTGATTCTCTCCACCTTGGTGACTGATGTTGCCAGCCACCTGACTATCCAAATCAGAAATCTGGGCCCTCTCCTTAACTCCTTCTTCTTTCTCTGAATCCTCCCTCCATTAATTCTTCCCCAACCTCCCATATCCAGTTACTCATGAAATTCTGTCAACTCTACCTCTGACATAACCTCACACATTCATTCAGTTCTGTTTATTCCCACAGCCACTGCCTTTGGTCTATCGCCTTCACCCCCCCGCTAGAATACTACAGTACTGCTAGTCTCCCTGTTTCCCATCATGCCTCCCTCTGGTCTCTTCTTCACCTTTTAGCCAGAGTGAGTTTTCTCAAACACAGGTTAACTAGACTCGGTGGTTCTCATGCTTACAACTCTCATGCTTACTTCAGGAGCAAGTTCCATATCTTATCCTGGTGGGGCAGAGACAATTCCTTGTTTTCCATAGCATTCCTGGCACACAG
Organism: Mandrillus leucophaeus; assembly: GCF_000951045.1. Lineage (NCBI taxonomy): Eukaryota > Metazoa > Chordata > Mammalia > Primates > Cercopithecidae > Mandrillus > Mandrillus leucophaeus. Next base: position 2,047,296 of record NW_012106008.1, on the reverse strand, counting down.
ACTACGTTTCTCTGCAGTAAGGTTGGGACCATGTGAAATGTCAGTGGAAGTGACACGTGTCATTTCCAGGCCCAGCAGTTACAAGCTGTGTGCCTATGGCCTCTCTTTTCTCTTCTGGAGTGGACCTCTGAGGCCATGTTCTAGGTGCTGGAGCTACAGGGTGGGAGGGCTCCCTACCCACGTAGGACTCTACATGAGTGACAAGTTAGTCTTTGTTGTGGTAAGCCAATGAAACTTTGAGGTTAATTTGTTATTGTAGCATAGGCTATCATAATCCTGACCACCACAGGGATATAAAAGGCCCTTCAGGATCTGATCTTGCTTCTCACTCTAACATTATTTCTCTGTTCTTCCTTCCCTTATATTCTATATTCCAGTTATAATGGCATGCCAGGCTGTTCCTCACTTCCAGGCCTTTGTATATGCAGTTCTTTCTGCTTAGGATGTCTTTTTGTCACCCACGTCCACTTTACTACTTTGCCTAGTGAATCTCAACTCAACTTTCAAGCCTCAGCGTAGATGCCTCTTGCTCTGAGAAGCTCTCCAGGACACGCTACTGCCTCCTGGTTGAGGCACCCTTCCTCTGGGTCCTTAGAATACTGTGCCAGCCCTTCACTTACCACTCTGCCTTGAAATGGCCTGTTTTCTTGTTTCTCCACCAAAGTGAACTGGAAGCTCCCTGAGCTTCACGACTTTGCCCCATTCACTGTGATCTTCTCAGGCCTTGTCAGAGTAGGTGCTCAGATCATTTTTGTGGAATGAGTTATTGCTGGAAGATCCAGGCAAAATCTTGGGGGAGAAGCTATCGTGAAAAGCTGCAATTCAGATTTCTTTTGCTAAGACTTTCTTAGTAGTTTAAATTCCTGAGAGACAATATTGATTAGTGATTTGGAGGAAACAGTCTATAGTCAGACAGAGCTGGTTTCACTTCTGGTTGTACTAGATGTGTGATATTTAGCAAGTTACTTATCCTCTTAAGCCTCAGTTTCAGGATCTGATGGGAATAATGCCTACTGCATGGGATTGTTGTGATGATTCAATTAGTTGAGATGCGCGTGTTTGTGTGTGTATGTGTATGTGTTTGTGTGTATGTATATGCACTTAAAACAATGCTTAACATATAGAAGTGCCCAATAAATGTTAGACGTGTTATTACATTAAGAATATCCTAATTGCAAATAGGGTATCCTATATTGGGTCTTGGAACAGAGAAAGGGCATTGTGAAAAACAACAACAACAACAAAAAACTAGTGAAATACCAATAAAGTCTGGAGTTTAGTTAATAGTAGTGTTCCAGTATAAGTTTTTCAGCTTTGATAAATGTACCACTTTGATAAATGTATCATAATGTGAGATAACGTTAGGGGGAACAGGGTGAGAGGTATATGGGAACCCTGTGCTACCTCTGTAGCTTAGTCCAAAGTTATTCCATCATAAAAAGTGTATTAAAATAAGTTCTTATTATAATTGATATTCATTGTATTCTCACAATATCCCTATATAAGTACTGTAGTGATTGCCACTTATAGATGAAGAAACTGAGGCACACAAAAGTTAAGTAACTTGCCCATGGTCACTCTTAGTTCAGGATAACAAAGTAGGAATGATTGGTGGGTTGGGATTTAAATAGAATGCGTAATAAACATTTATTTTGTGTAAGTTATCACTCTATATGCTGTGTCCATAGAGAATACTGAAGGCAAGTGGTCTCTGCTCTCAAGGGCATTATAACTAGGAAGCCCAAGTTCACACAGTGCTAAGTGCAGAACTGGGGATAGAGATCCAGCTCCTGAGTCTGGACCCATGCTCTTAAGCATTGCACCAAATAAACTGGAGGGCAAGTGGTGATTAGAGTCACATGCAATTCACAGTGGAAGTGCAGATGTAAAAACAGATCTGGTTGGGAGTTTAGAGACAGCTAGTTTCATGGGTGGGGGTTTGATCTGAGTCTTGAACATGAGTGTAATTTGATCTGAGTAGAGCAAAAAGGAAAACCTGGAATGGGTTTTCGGACCTGGGTTGAGCTGACCCTCTCTTCACTCCCTTTCCCAGGCCTGAGTGCAGGACATGCTTGTGTACACTTGGCTATTCTGTTCAGTACTTCGTGACAAACAGTAGCTCATAGTGCACAGGGCATGGACTTTGGCATAAGTCCATCAGTTGCTCTGCTCTTACCATCTATGTGATCTTGAGCTGGTGACTTCATCTCTCCATACCTCAGGAAAATAACGGTAACAATGACCATCTGACCTTGTTGTCAGGCACGTTAGTCCAGGGGGAAATGTGTATAAAGCTGGGCACAAGGCTGGGCACTTGGGATGGACCCACTGGGTGGTGGCCACCTCTATGTGGCCAGGCTTATATGATGAACCCTTGGTTATGCTGCTAAATATTTATATTTCATGTAAAGGAAAGAACATGGACTTTGGGAAGCTGTGCTACTTACCAGCTGTGTGACCTCAGTCAGTTGTTTAACTTGTTCAGGTCTCAAATTTTCACAGTAAAATAATATCAATATTATAGGATTGCTGTGATAACTACGAGATGGAGTGTGAAGATGGCCCATGGACACATTCCATTAATGTTAGTTCTTATCATTGTCTTATATGTTTCTCCATTTGATTAACATTAATCTTCACTTCCACTTAAATTGTTTGCTCTTTAAGAGAGATCTTAAATCTTGTATTCCTTGTATCCATCCCTCCAGCACTTAGTTTGGGGACATAGTAGGTACTTATTAAACACGAGTTGGCTTACTTTTGGGGTAGGCTTTCTTGGTATTTAGATGCATCCAACAATGTTTCTAGATTTTGTTCTACCCCATCCTGCTGGGCTCAAGGAGTCATCCTCGGGCTGGTGAAGTGGGAAGGGACCAACCTGTGAAATGGCTAGCAGAGATTTTATTTATTTTACTAGTAGGTTTCAATCTCTATGACAGCTCCAAGGTGGTGGGATGGGGAGGGCAAGAGAGAAAGCAGGGAGCCTGGGGGAGGCACATAAGATAGTGGTCTCTGGCAACTAAATAAGCTGAGGGAACTCATGGACCGAGCTCGTCTGGGTTGGAAAAATCCGCCTGCTGACTTCCACCCTAGTCCCGGCCTCATCCTCGTCCTCTTCGCTTGACTTGCGGCGGGTGTTCTGGTAGAGCACAGCACACACACCTGTGAGCCAGGCAGCCACAGTTCCTGCGGCGAAGATGCCGAAGCCGATGAGCAGCAGGAAGAAGTAGTCCTTGTGGTCCAGGTGCGTGATGCACATGTACCGGAGTGGGTTCCCCACCCGGGTGATGGGCCACCCTGTCAGCTCTGTGGGCTCCACACATGTGGCATTTAGATCATCTAAGAAGAAAAACACAGCAGGCAGGGTGCTGAAACAGCGTGACTCCCACGGTCCTAAGGCCAAAGGAGATCTGGAGGGGACATCTGGACCCTCACTGCTCCAAGTGTGGTCTGTGGGCCAGCAGCATCGACATCCCCTGGACCTTGTTAGAAATGCAGAATCTCAGGGCCCACCTGTGACCTCCTGAATCCGAATCTGCATCTCAACAAGACCTTCAGGATATCTGTTGCACATTGGAGTTTGAGAAGTACTGGGCCTGGACTGTTCCTTGTCCCCAGGCTTTGCTGCATTCAGGCCATGAAAATGCTTCTTAAGGATGCTCAAGGAAGGAGAGGCCACAACAGGGGTGGGGAGGTTGAAAGGTTAGGCAAGATTGCCATGAAGTGTTGACATCTCTCTGTTCTTTACCAGTCACCTCCCTCTTGCCCCTCCCTTGTGTCCATCCCAACTTTCCCTTCACCTTGTCCCTTTCTCTTTAGCCTTGAGTCCCTTTCTCTTGAGTCCAACCTGGGACCACCAGCACCCGCCAAGAGCATTGCAAACCACTCAACTCTAGGAAGGGGCGAGATTCTCTTGAAATGTTTACTGTGTGTTCTACCCGCTCACCACTTCCCCAGCCCCCCACCCCTGAACAAGTCAGGGGAGCCCAGGGTATACAGATTGTCAATAGGGAAAGCAGTTCTGCTTCTCAGAGGGGATGTTGGCCATCACTGGCTGATTATGTCAACGACATGAGTCTTCAGTCATTCTTAGCGGCTGACTCAGCTTCCTGGCTACTTCTCTGAACACCTCCCCATATGTAACGCCATGGCCTTCACTATATAACAGAAAGAAAAGTGGGCTCTGGAGCTAGACAGGCCAGGCTTCTAATCCAGACTCTGTTACTTGCTAATTTTGTAAACTTCAGCAGGATACTGGATTCTTTCTCTGAATTCCATTTCCTTATCTTACCAGGCAAAGAATGACACTTCTCAGGGTAGTTGAGAGAACGTATTGACACAGGTAAGAAGGCACAGGTGATTGTGCCTCGAGCACTGAATCCTTGGAGCCCTATCACTGCCCCTGCGTTTTTCTAACTCCATATACTCTGCCATGCTGAGGCTGAGTGCTTGTGTGAGACGCTCAGGTGAATGTATCCAGCACACACTAGATCATTGAGCTCCAGCTCAGCGCTGAGGCCAGAGCTTGAGACAACCACAATCAATATTATAATAGCAGCCAGTATTTGCTAAGTGCTTACTATGCACTAAGTGAATTACAAATATCTCATTTAATTCTAATAATAACCTTGATGCACATAATATTATTTTCCTTGTCTTACAAATAAGGAAACTGAGACTCAGGAGATCCCATAACTTGAAGGTTGTAGATAACTGCAGAATCTAGACAGAAGACAGAAGACAGAAAGACAGTGTGAGCTTGTTTTGCTTAAGTGGGATTTGCAAACAGGAGCTATTGTGGAGAGGAGTTTCCTCTAAACTTCAGGGCAGGAACTGCCTGACTAGTGAAAACATCACTAACCTTGGTGACCCAGGATGTTAGGAAAATCAGGTTCAGTTAGAGAAATCCTAATAGGGGCTGGAAGCAGCATTCAAAGAAAAAGTACAGAAGTAAGTTGGCTAGGGAGAAGGCATTTGGGATTATGGGTGGCTGGAAAGAGCTGTCCTCTTCACCTGGACACCATTACCTGCCTCTTGCTTCTGTATCAGTGCACCTACAGCAAAGTCATTTTGTTTTGTTCAGGAAGATGGCCTGAAGTGTGTAATGCTGTTTAGGACTCAAGCTCAGAAAAAGTTGTAGACACAAGAGGGGAAGCCAGTGCAGGAACTGTGTCATATCCACTGTTTGTAATGATTACAGAGGAAGGCAGAGGAAGAAGCCTCTCTCTAGACTGAGTATGGGATGGTGGCCCTCGGGGCAAACCTGCCCCACCAGAGAGCTCTCAAGTAGAGGGAAAGGAGTTGAGGGCTGAAGTCGCAGGACTGCAATTATGCCTCTGTACCTCTTTCTAGTCAGCCTGGCTTGAGGACCTCTGTGGCTTTGCCCAGAAGGCCTGAGCATGGGGCTCCTGTGAGCTGGGGAGACACCTGGAAGCTCTCCAAGAATTCTATCGAGGGAGAGCTCAGGTCACCTGCCCAAACTGTGGGAGACACATGAATCTTCAAAGAAAGTTGTATTTGAGAAGGAAAACATGGGATTCGGAGGGTCTGGGATGTGTCTAGGGGGGTTTATCTCATTCTATTTTTAAAAAGATTGGGCTTTCAAATTGCAGCTTGGGCGGCAGAGATGAGACTAAACATCACACACGTTTCCCCATTTTGGAGCATTAACTTTGAAAGGAGCAATTAGGCAGTGATTTTAATGCATTGTTAGGCTGCTAAGTGAGGGATGTGGGTGGCTTTGTTGGGAGGGAGGCCTGGGTTTCTCTCCCGTTGAATTATCTCCCCCTCTTCCCAGTCGCAGTGACTGCCAAGATTTGGGCTCTCCCCTCCCCGGCTCCCTATCTCCATTGTTTCCCTTTCCCAGCTCAGGGCCATTTCACACACTTCTGCCAAATTGCCTTCCCCAAGTACAGCTCTTCCCGGTCACACTCTGGCTCAAAACCCTCCTCTGACCTCCTGTGAACCTCGGAATAACACCCAGACCATTTGGCCTGGCATTCAGAGCCCCTCAGCATCTACCCCTTCTCCCCTTCTCTCCTTGCTTCTCAGCACTGCTGGTAACCTTTGCTCCAATCAAATTAAACTACATACTATGCCTTGATTACACCTCACCCTTACCCTCATCTGTAGTTACTTTGTTACACTGCTCCTTTTGTATCAAATGCCGCATACTCCTAGTTTTGCAGGATCATATTCTTCCCATCTTTTAAGATCTAACTTAAATGCGTCTATTCCAAGGAGACCTTCCTCAACCACCCCATCCTCAGAGCTTGGAGGACATGTGATTGTTCCCACTTGTGAACTCATCCCTAGCATTTCCATGTGTCATTCTTAAGTACCTATCACATTCTATCTTGCATGATGGTTATTTACGATGTGCATCCTTTCTCCCCTACTAGGTAGACTTTTAGCTCTTAAAGGTATAAACCGTGTCTGATCATTATTGTTCTGGTTAATAAGAGCTATCATTCATTGACCGAATTGTGTAATTTGTAAAATTGAGGGATGTTCTGTTATTTTTTAAAATTATGAGATTCTAGGTTAATCCTACTGTTCTGGTTTAATTCTATAAAAACACTCTGTAATTTTGATCCTTTGAAATTTCTTGAGAATTTGCTATACGGCTGAATGTAAGGTCAATTTTAGTACATTTTCCATGTGCTACAAAAATATTACACAGTAGAACCTCTAATAACGTTGTTTCATTCTCTGTCATTTTGTTACAATATTAATGAGAAAAAAAATATTCCCAGCCAGGGCCACTGTTTGTATGCAGTGTGTGCACGCTCCCCATGTCTGGACAGGTTTCCTCCAGGTGCCCTGGTTTCTTCCCACATCTCAAAGATGTGCATATTAGGTGAACTGGCGTGTCTAGATTGGGCCAGTCTGAGTATGTGTGAGTGTGTGTATGCGTGGCCCCCAGTGGAATGGTGTCCTGGCCAGGGCTGCTTCCCACCTTACACCTGAGCTGCCAAGATAGGCTCCAGCCACTCACAGCCCTGAACTGAAATAATGAGGCAAATATTATCTTACTTGTGTGTATGAATCTTTCTTAAATGTATGTATGTTTCATATTTCAATGCTAAATATCAGAAGTATGTTTTGATCTTTATTTACAAGTTTGGTGATGTTTTTGTGACAGAAATAAGCTTTAGAAACTTAACTCTTGCTTATATCAATTAGCCTATGGTAGAATTGGTTTTGTTATATGTCATTTTGCTTGAAGTGGCAGTTTCCAAGAACCTATGGATATTAAGTGAGGACTTATTGTATTCTTTGTTGAGTACATTGTTCTATGCATGTCAGTTAGGTTGTGGTGGTGTACTGATCTTCTATACCCTTATTGACTTTTTATTTATAAACATCTATTGTCTCTTAGTTATTATTACACTATTGTCTACTAGTCCCTGTAACTATGTAAAATTACTAGTTTTAACTGTACACTGGTCCACTCCATATAGTTCTTTCAAGTTTTGCTTCACAATTTTTTTTTTTTTTTTTTTTCTGAGACAGAGTTTCACTCTTGTTGCCCAGGCTGGAGTATAGTGGTGCGATCTTGGCTCACTGCAGCCTCTGCCTCCCAGGTTCAAGTGATTCTCCTGCCTCAGCCTCCTAAGTAGCTGAGATTACAGGCACGTGCCACCACGCCCAGCTAATATTTGTATTTTTAGTAGAAATGGGGTTCCCCTATGTTGGCCAGGCTCGTCTCGAACTCCTGACCTTAGGTGGATCCACCTGCCTCGGCCTCCCAAAGTGCTGGGATTACAGGTGTGAGCTACCACACCTGGCCTTCCCTTTACAAATTTTAAAGCTGTGTTATTAGGTGCATACAAAGTTGTAATTGTTACGTCTTCCTTGTAGAATTACCCTTCTAACATTGACCAATGTCTCTCATTATCTCTAGTAATGCTTCTTGCCTTAAAGTTTACTTTGTTTAACATTACTATGGCTGCACTGAAATTCTTTTGGTTAGTGTTTACATTGTGTATCTTCTTCCGTCCTTTTACTTTTAATCTTTCTATGTTCTACATTCTTATATTTAAGGTATATTTTTGTAAGCAGTATGTAGCTGGGTTTTGTTTTTCATCTAAGCTAGCAAACTTTGTATTTTAATAAGCCCACTGACATTTAATGTAATTACTGATATATTTGGATTTATATCTAGTATCTATTTTTTTCATTTGTCTCCTTATTTCATGTCCTTTTTCTAACCCTTTGTTGCCTCCTTTTTTTTTTTTTTTTAATCATTTAACTTCCTTTTCTTTAGCTTATGAACCATACCTTCTTTTCCTATTCTAGTGTGATGACTTTAGAGGTTTTATACCCATCTACTGATCCTGGAGTGCCTGACATGTGCTAGGCACTATATGAGATGCTTTACAAAATTAAACTCTAAGCTCTACTCTTGATCACCCCACAGGGCAGTTTTAACTATTCCCATGCTATGGAATAAATAAACTATACCTCAATTCTTCCTTCTCTGGCTCTCTTGATTTCCTTGCCTCTCACACAGGGCGTCAGCAAGTACTGTTGTACATGCTGTGCACTGCACAACTTCAGGAGGTTCCATTCATTTTATAGACAGATGACCCAGCTTTATGACACCACTTTACTCAGCCTCACTCCAGTGGCCCAGGGCATTAACTACAGATGTCGTTACTATTGAACTTCTTATTTCAAATAGTTCCTAAGGAAATATAAACCACCACCTGGTTTATTTCTGTACACAGTATCTTGCTCAAAGGCGGAAAACCTCTTTGTCAGAATCAGATGCATGGAACAACAACAGTGTCTGGGGCCTGGAACCACACATATTAGTGTAGCAGCCCAGGAGACCTCCCTTTCAGAAAATAGTCTTGAACCCTCCGGTTATAAGAGGAACTGCTTCTTTTCTCTGTCTTCCGGAGGGACCCCAGTTCTGCCCAGGGCTCTGCTGCAGGTTCCCAGTGACTTGGTGCCCCCAAAGAAGCCAGGCCATGGGCAGTTTGCTCTAAGCCCCTGTGGCAGCTTGCTCAGGAACCTTCTGGGCTGACTGGAGGGGTGAGCATCTAGGCGGTGGCAACGGAAAGCAAGAGGGTGGAATCTGAAGGTACTGCAATTACCTCTCAGTGAGTAAATTATGTTTCTATCAGCTTAAGCACCTTGTCAAGCACTTTGTCAACTTCTACCCTGGACCTAGAAAAAAGCCTAATTCCCCCATGTTTTCTTTTAGGCCCCAGTCCACCCAAATATCACTAGATGTACAGTGCTTTGCCTTCTATTTTTTTTGCAAGGTAAATTATGTTTTTATCAAGGAAATTGATTTGCCACCTATTCATTTGTCTGGCTCCACTCATTAGATTACAGATACTATGAGGATAAGGATTTTTTGTCTGTTTTGTTCACTGATGTTTATCAGGATGCTAGAACTCAGGGTGTATTTGTTGAATGAATTGATTGCTATTCAAACCCCTTGGGCTCGCTGTCCCTGACATAATGCTCCGGTGGAGGAAAGGGAACCTGAGTGGTAGAATACCATACGTGGGTCAGCTGACCTTGAACTGCCTCAGACACTCTACACTGGGTGAGTAGCAATCCCTGTGAGAGTCTGGGGAAGGTTCAGTGCGCTAAGTGAAGCTCCAAGGAGGCAGGAATGGATGCTCTTTAGGACCAAATGGAGGTATAAGCCTTGAATTGGGAAGGGCACCACCTCTGTCCTGTGAGACCAAAGAGAAGGAAACAACAGTAAGCGTATGAGGACAAACTGCTGCAGACATGATATCAAAAGGTAATTATTATTATTTCCAAATTACTTTTTGAGAATTGTTTGAGAGCAGAGACCCTTTTTCTGAACCCTTGCATCCTTAGTCTCTGGCACGCAGTAGGTGCTCAATAAATGTATGTCGAATGCAAGCGTGGATTATTGGTCTGATCTTCTATAGTACTTTTAAAAGTCTGATGTCTTTGTCCTGTTGTTTAGGACTGGTTCCCCAAATAGAATTTGAAGAGATCACTATTATATATTCTGTTGTACTACGGGTGCCCAGAGGAGATGATTCCCTAGAAAGAAACCTAGGTTGGGCAATATGGCTGCTCAGGAACACCAAAGCCAACTGGCCAGCAAGGCCCCCTTCTCAGATCCTCATGCACAAACCTATGAGAATTTCAAGCCCTGGCACTGGCTTCTACCTTTGCCTTTGTGGAGCTCCACTTACTCATTGCCCGGCTGTCATCTAATGATGGCATAAGCTAGGGGTCAGCAAACTACAGCCTGTGGGCCAAATCCAGCCTGCTGTTTTGTAAACAAAGTTTTATTGGAACACAGTTTTCCCATCCTTTTACATATTTTCTAATGCTGCCTTCACCTTAATGGCAATGTTGAGTAGGTGCAATGAACACCCACAAAGCCTAGAATATTTACTGTTGACCCTTTCTGGAAAGCATGTGCTGACTCCTGGTCTAATCCATCCTAGGCACTTAAAACCTTAAGGATTTGTGTTTTATGGGCTTGCGCAAAGTACAATTCTTATCAGGTATTCACAATTTCCCCCCCTTGTGTATACAGTCTATAGATTTTTAAAGGTTAAAAGTGATTCATAGACTCATGGAACATGTAGACGAGACCTTGACGTTCAGCAAGTTCAGCCTGATGATGCCTGTGCTTTATAGGTGTTTTAGGTTACAGAACTGGTCTTGTGTATAACTGGTTGCACGTGGGCATGATTCAGAGGCAAGAAGCTTTCTTTTTCTCATAATTGCGTCTCATGGGCTTGTCAGTACCCAGAACTCTGTCAGTGGGAGATGAAACCTTTCGTTTCACCAATAAAATAACACTCAAAGTGTAATGTTTTCTGAAAAAGAAGCAAATGACTTAATCCCTACTCAGGGGTAGCCCCCTGCTACCACCTTTTGGTGGGGTGAGGGGAACAAGCTACATGATGGGGCTGGGGGCTGGGATCAGGTTCTTCTTGGAAGTTAAAAATTAAATTTTTTTTCTTCTAGTTTCTTCTCAGTTTGGTCTAAAACTGAGCCTGCTTAAGAACTACCCATCTGCTCAGAAAAATCCAGAGGGCAGACAGTTGTCCTCATGGATAACAAACCATTATGAAACCCCAGGAGCCGAAGGGCACCATCATTCACCAGTCCACCAGGCAGAAACACCAGGCAGAAACTGTTTGCTTCCTCTTTCACATTCCACGTTCGGATCATAAGGAAACCCTGCTAGTCCTACCTTCAAAATGTGTCCTGATTCTTACCTCTTCTCATTACCTGGACCATTGCCCTCGTCCCAGCCAGTGTCCTCTTTTGCCTGAACTGTGTTGGCCTCTGAATGTGTGTCCTTGCTTTTTCCTACAATCTCTGTCTGGAAACAGCAGTGGGAGCAATTTGTAATTACAGATCATGTCACTTCCCTGCTCAAAATCCTTCCATGACTTACCATCACACTTAGAATAAAATCAAAAGCCTCTCCATGTCCTATCTACCCTATGTGACCTGGCCTTAGTAATTTTCTATCTCATTCTTCCCTTTCTCCTTTTCCTTCACTCTGCTCCAGCCATATTCCCTTTCTAATATGTCAAACTCATTCCAGCCCAACGCCTTTGTGTTCGTTCTCCCCTTGGTCTAGAAAGAGCTTCTTCCTCCCCATGTAATATTTCCATGGCTTCTCTCTCACTTTATTTCAGTTCTCTGCTCAAAATCACCTTTGCGGGCCCCCTGAGCCTGAAGTATCCACCTTGTCCTCAATCTCAGGCACACACTTCGTTTCCCCTCTCTTATTTTCCTCCATGGCACTTGTTGTTATTTGACATTATGTCATATGTCAGTTTATTTATTGTCTTCCTCTCCCACTAGAATGTAAGCTTCATGAGAGCATGTTTGTTTCTGTTCACACCAGTATGCCCCGTGCCTGGCCAAGGCGCTGGCGTCTGAATGGTGCTCAGTAACTGTCAGTGAATGCATGCACTCAGATCTCAGTCTGGGCTCCTTACCCCTTTGTAAATGTCAAATAGGGATAACAATGCCTGTGCCTCACCTCAGCCAAATGCTGTGACCAAAACATCTTGACTGTTAGAAGAAAATGCGTTGAAAATTACAAGGGTTTGTCTAACATGACTTTAATTCCAGTCTTAACTATGTTTTAATTGGATGCATCAGGTTTTTAGTTATTCTCTTATTTGGGTTGAGGAGAAGGCCAAATTCACCTATGTGATAAAAAAAGCTATCATTGGCCAGGTGCAGTGGCTCACGCCTCCCAGCACTTTGGAAGGCCAAGGTGGGCGGATCACTTGAGGTCAGACCAGCCTGGCCAATATGGCAAAATCCATCTCTACTAAAAATAAAAACGTTAGCTAAGCATGGTGGCACATGCTTATAGTCCCAGCTCCTGGGGATGCTGAGGATCACCCCAGTCCGGTAAGTCGAGGTTGCAGTGAGCTGAGATTGCACCACTGCACTCCAGCCTAGGTGACAGAGCAGCAAGAGTGTGCCTCAAAAAAAAAAAAGAAAAACAACAACAAACAAACAAACAAACAAACAAAAAAACCCCCACCAACTATCATTGCATATGGACCATGCAGCAGATTAGGTGTTTTTTAACGACATCATCTTGGAAGCGTTAACACTCCCCTCAAGAACTCCAGCACCCCTAAGTTGAACTCCTTGCCTCTGCTCACCCTGTTTGTTTCTGCAAACCCACACTGCTCTACGCCTTCTCCACATCTCATGTGACAATCAGAATCTCCACCAGGCAAAGAATTTGTAACAACGACAGCTAGCATTAATTGAACATTTACTGTGTGCAGTTCTAAAATCTTCATATGGGTTTTTTCATTTAATTATCATAACTTGAGGTAATAGGCACTATTTTATCTGCATTTTGCAGATGAGAACTTGGGTTGGATGGAGACTGTTGCCCGCAGTCAAGTAGCTGGCAAGTGACAGAAGCAGGATGAAAAGCCAGGTGACCTGCATCCAGAGCCCACCTTAGTGTTGCCTGCTCAACTAGGATGTGAACATCTCAAGGACAATGGATATTTTATAGTCGCCTAATTGGATTGGTGTTATGGAATTATGGAAGCATCATAGAAAACATTACATGAAACTGTGTACTTTATAGATATATAGTCATTCTTTGTTTTTTACCTCACTAAAAGAGAAATACAGGCACCAATTGGGCCCCTCAATTGTATTCGTCCCCCATCATCACACTCACCCCCATCTATGTTTACCCTTGCCTCCTTCTCTGCAGTCCCAGAAGGCAGAGGAGGTGCCACTCCCCTTTCAAGGATTACTCCTCCATTTGGTTCTGGAGACCATCCATCCACTCCTGTCCCCTTGGGGACTTTACCCCACAAATGACTTCCCCTCTCTCCTGTATCTTTGTCCTTTTTCTCTGCATCGACTCTTTCCATCAGCAGATAAACACATGGTTGGATCTCTTTTCTCCTAAAAATCCTCCTTCTTCATTTGTTTTCTCTCCAACTAGCACCCTATTCCCTTCAGTCCACAGCCATGCTTTCTAGAAGAGTAGTTTACATGGTTTACTCCTTCTTATCTTTGATGTTCAGTTCATAGCCCATCATGGATAGGTGTTCACTCCTATCATGCCAGTGGAACTGCCTAAGACATCAGGGATCTCCGGTGCTAAATCTGATGGACAGTTTTCTGTCCTTATCCGACCTGCTCCCACTTTTTGGAACTCTTTGGCTTCCATGACTTTATCCCGCTCTAATTTCCTTTGTCTGGGGGCTCCTGCTGTCCTACATGGGTTGCTTTTCCTTACTTGACCCTTTGGTATGTTGCATTCCCCAAAGCTTCTGTACTTGACCCTTATCCTCATTTGAAACTCTTTTTCCTGATTGATCTTATCTTCTGTTAGGTTTCAATGATCACTAGTGAGTTGATGACCCCCAAATATATGTATATTTTATGCCCTGTTCTCTATTCTGAATTTCAGGTTGGAACATCCAAATGCCTAGTGTTTTACAGGGACTTCTCACTCAATAAGGTCAAGACGGGACTCGGCTTCTCCCCTGACTTCCTCACTGCCCTCCTCCAAGTGTGTTTATGTCAGCAAAGCCCCCACACTGTCCAAGCCAAAGTCTTGGGAGCTACCATTGATTTTTCCCTTTCCTATATTTTCTGTATCTCATTCATTCACTCAGGAAACACTAGTTGAGCATTTTCTCTGTGTCAGGCCTGTGCTTGTTTCTGAAGATTCGGATCTGCTCTCATAGAGCTTCCAGTCTATCAGGGAAGACAAATGTTAAACGAATACACATTTATTAATTTGAATTGTGCCGGAAGTTACAAAGGGTGCACAAGAAACTACGAGAGGAGCTAGTTCAGTCCCAAATCCTGTTGCTTCTGCCTTCTAAATGATTCCTTCTCAAATGTCTACACCTTTTCTCCTCACTGTTGCAATAGGCTGCCATACTGTCTGGCTTGAACGCCTACAGGAGCTTCCTTCCTAGCCCTACCTCCAGCTCGCTTGCCTCCCAAGACTTCTTAGGATATATTGCATGTTCCCCAAAAAACCATTCAAGGCCCTTCCTAGCTGGGCCCCCATCCTTTTCTCTAGCCACATCCATCCTTTGCAGGATTACCTCCAGGATGAGGAGCTCTTCACCTTTAAAGATGAAACTGAGGTTGACTGCTTTGGCCAGACTTGCACTGCTGTTTTCCAGAGTCCTGAGTGATGCTGGGTGACCTGAGGGACCAGGTGTAGAGATCTGGCATTTCTGAGCTTGGAGTGACCTTCGATCACCTACTCTCAGGGATCCCAATTGGCCTGCGTCAGGGAGTGTGTCAGCATCACCCAGGGGTTCCTAAATGTCCCATGCTTGCTGCTCCTATCCCTTCTCAGATTTTCTGGGTGGCTTGGGGATCACTGACTCAGCTACACGCCTCTCAGACCCCTCCTTGCCCTCGGGAGGCTGCTCTTCTGGCTTTCAACAGCCTTGGAAGCCTTGGAACTACTGGTTGCCCAGTCTTTCTTTCTTTCTTTCTTTCTTTTTTTTTTTCCTTTGATCTTTATTTTAATTTCCCTGATGGAGGACATGGGTAAGCATTGATAGTGGAATAACGTGAGGACCTGAATTCATTCTGGAAATCTAAGTTTGGGCACAGTTGTGGATGACTTTGTACTTGGTAGGTTGAAATGGGGCCATTATCCCATTACAGCAGTCTTGAATACAGGATGATATAACCTCATCATGAAACTAAGATGTTCTCTGCTCAAAACGCCCTCAAAATGACTTGGACCTGAAGCAGCACATGACTCAATCCATCTGCTCCCTGCAGATGGCCCTGAGTGCTTTGTCCACTGCCTCTGCAGCACCCTTGCTCAAGCTCCTCTGATGTATGGGCCCCACCATCAGACTCATTTAGGACTGGTTAAGGCTATCAGAGCTGACACAGACGGGACTCTCTGTCCTCAAACCGCCCCACTCTGGCCCCTGGTAGCCTGTCACTTTCTAAATTCTCACTGTTTCTGGTTGTTCCCTGTCAAATTGCAAGTGTTCCCTGAGGGGATATTTCAAAACACTAGGCATTAGCATCTCAGTGCAAATTGATTCATTTACTAATTGGAACAGCCACGGAAGGTCCAGAACATAAGCCACTGTTCTAGGGTTTCTGAAAAGTGGCCTAAGGACCACTGGCATGAAGAGTTGACTGAATCAGAACCTCAGGGCATAGGACCTGGGATTCTTGTGCTTGTTAGAGTTTGAGAAGCACTGTTCGAGCAGGTCTGGCCTGGGAGGAAAGTTTCGGGCAATGAGTTCCTTGGGGTGGAGGCATTGTTTTAGTGAAGTTGAGGGTGCTTAATATAGGAGGTGGGAGAGTGCAGGAGTTAGAGGCATCTGCTTCTTAATTGAGCTTCCTAATTATGTGACGTAGCCCTCATCACTGGGAACACCTCCACCTCAGCACTTGCCACTATGCACTTGCCCCCCTGGAACCCTGCCTGCTGAGCACTGTTCTCCTCTCACCTCCTGTGCACTTATCTTTCTATTTAGGTCCATAGGCTACCAGCTATAAGAGGCCTTTGAGGATATCTAACCCAAATCCTTTATTTTAAGGACAAGAAAAGTGACTCTTGAAGAAGGAAAGTGACTTTCCCCATATCACATAGTGGCATTTCTGGGATCAGGACAGGGCCTCCTGGCTTTTAATTCTATTTTCTGTCTCTTATATCCTAGATTATCTTATTCAAGACAAAAATTATGACTTTTTTCTCTGTGAAACAGCCACTCCAGCATTATAATGCAATATTGGGACATAATGAATATACAATAAATATTTCAGAGTTAAATGAATCATGATGTGCCTGACAGCAAAGAAATATCGTGGCATCAGGGAAAAACATTGAACTTGGATGTCAGGATATCTCTGTGCTGGGCTTTTCTCCATAGCCACTTACCTGTGACTCTGGATTCTAAAGTTGTAGCTTAAACATCCTATGTTAAAAGGCTACCCTGACCAGTATGGTAGCCACTAACCTTAGGTTGCTATTTAAATGTATTGAAATAAAATAAAATAAAAAAAATCAGTTCATTTGTTCTAGTCAAATTTCAAGAGCTCAATGGCTACATGCGGCTAGAGACTACTGTATCGGGCACCATATATGTAGACTATTTACCCTGTTGCAGAAACTTCTGTTGGATAGCATTAGAGCAGACTTTGCCAGTAGAGGGGAATGGGATGTATGAGGCCAGGTTTTGTATGTTTCAGAGCTTAGAGTTTGAGTGAATTTTCGAGAGCATCCTGAAAGCCATTCGACCCTATCCCCTGAGGGAAATCAAATATCGTGGGAAGAACTCAATGACCACTCTCACCTTCCAGTATCATTAATGACTGGAAAATAACAGTTCTGGCCAGGAATGAGTCCTCCCACTTGCTAACCTGGGCCAGAAAGGAAATGGAACGTGTGGGTCTGTTTTCAGTCTGTATTGATCAGGGCTCAGTAGAGCACCCTGGCAAGGGACACATTACAACACACCTCCATTGCTGCTATAACTTTTGTGTTTAAAAAGTGACTATATTAACTCTTTGATAACTGAATACTTTTCAGTACATCTGGTGAGTATGCCACTGGAGAGTTTCTTTTGATTCAGAACTTTGATCATAGTGCCAAATCTCTTGCCAACTTGAGAAAGTTTTGATATTCTTGTTCAGTCCAGCCTTATGATAAAATAAAGTGAATGAAACACTTGGCTTCCTCTACAACCCCTCTATAGGGGATGTCCTTAGCAAAAATGTGACACAGAAGTATATGATATTGCCCTCATGTCTTTTATTTTAAGACCTCTGCACTTCCTTCTTGCACTTCTGTTCCTTCAAGGTTCTCCACTACTGCAGAATTAATCTTAGCTAATCAAATTCCCAAGAATTAACTCCTGCTGATATGAGAGCTGATAAAGGCTTAAGGACACTTGTGTTATTCTTCCCAGGAGTTCATGTATTTTTGCAGGTTCTTCAAGATCATGACACATACTTGGGACCCAAAAGGATGGACCTCTAGTGGCTAATTTCAGATTAGTGGTAGGAAGTGGATAGGGACACACTGGGGCAAAAGTATTTATTACTCAGTTATACCATGTAGGTGACGTCTTTCTCCTGAGGCTAGAGAAAGTTGCCTACTTTTAACATCCCCAGAATGTTGCCTACACATCCACACTTGCCTCTGGAAGTGGAGCTTGTCTTTAGGTAGAGCTTTGGTTCTAGATTCGGGTGACTCAGGAACAGGCACCCTGCTGCTGCTGGTCCAGCCCCAAGTCTTATGGCCCAGGCTGAGACAAAGCCTTGATTTGAGCTTTTGCTTTTGTTGACTAGGGTCTGAACACCCATGTTCTTAACTTACCTAATAATACCCAACTCAGAATGTGACATAGACTTGTCCTGTCCCTCCAGGATTCTCTTTGCCCCATTTTTGTTTGGGTTAGAGTCTTAGAAGCAGCTGCCCACCTTCCCACATCCTATCTATATTCCTGCCTGCATCTCTATAGTCATGTTTCTAGACAGGGTGCATTGTCCTTTAACACCACATATGCTGAGCCTTCCTGAAGTCCACTGCTTATCTAGGGGAACACTTGACTGCTTTCTGCTATTCTACTCTCTCTGTACCTTTCCTCATCTACCAACCATTTGTTTTTTGATTGCTTGTAGTGTGTCAAGCTTAAATGCTAATGGCACTTCATAAATGTTCTCATTTCATTTTATGACAGCCCTAGGAATGTTGGTTCTATTATTATCCTTGTCTTCAAGATGAGGAGATTAAAGTTCAGAGAAGTTAAGTAACTTATCTTATATCCTGCAGCTAGTCAGCATGAGGGCTAGGATTATAACCCATTGATTTTATTCCAGAACCTGAGCTCTTAACACTGGGCTCTGCTGCCTGAGGGTGGCTGTCCTTCATCACCTGGAGGACAAGTGGCTGCCCCAAGTGCCTGTCACCCTAGTAGGCACATGCTGGCCTCATTTGTCGTGCCCTGTTTTGTTCTGTTATGCCCAACTAAACTATGGCACAGATATGGCGCAGATGACCCAGAGTTACGTGAGTCTCCATATGCAGCCTCAGGTTTCTTGGTTAGTTACCTTCATGAGCACTTGTTTGGCACATATTAGGCACTCAATAAGTATTTAAATAGATGAATGGATGAACTGAATTGTAGCATGGAAGTCCTTTACTTCACTGCATTGCTTTTCAAGGAATATATGTGCACTCTCATATTGTCCTTAATATTATACTACAGTGAAAATTTCCCAGGGCTAAGGTTCAATATTTCCTTTTGTCTAAAATGAGCCTGTTTGTGAAGTAGATTCTGTTCTATAAACAACCAGATTACTCAGCTTATTTCATAGAAATCTTCCTATTTCCTGAAACATGGATATATGCGGAGAGATACATGGGCTCCATGCTAGAATATGTCAAAGATCACCATTTTGATAACAAATGTGGTATAAATAGGTGGGCTTAAGTTTGAGACTTCACTAAGAATGTTTGCCAATAGCAAAGATATTTCCACCTAGCAGAGACCATGAGTCATCATATGAAAGTCAAAAGAATTAAATACCTTTCCTTACATTGAAGTTTGGCTACAGGGCAAGAGAAGCAGCCAATGAATTTTACTGTATGGGTGTTGAACTTTATGGGTATGCATGTATCTGTTCATGTATGTGGGTGTGAACCTGTACATTTATGTATGTGTATGTAATATGCTGCTGGGTATGTAAGTAGGTATGTATGTATAAATGGTATATATGTGCAGGTATGTAAGTATGTATGTATATATGGTATGAACATATGTATACATGGTATATACAAACCTTTGTGTTTGCATATGTGTGTGTATGTATTTGTGTTTTCATGTGTGTTTGTGTGCATATTTGTGATTGCGTGTGTGTATGGGAAGGGAGAACCAGACTGATTAAGGCCCAAATGAGAGCAAATGCTAAGGTTAGATTTACCCTTTTGGAGTTGGGGTAGACTGGGGTGAAACCTGGGTTTGCAAGGGAAGTACAGGCATATTAACGACTTTATGATGGTTAGCGCTTATTATCCAATGAAAATGATCTTGAGTCAGTTCCAAGTGGCAGCCAGATAGAAAATAAAGCTGAAGTTTAGATGCTGTAGCCATATGTTTATAATATGACTTATATTTATAACTAAACTCACTTACAGGATGATAGTTATGTAATTTGAGGATTTATGAGATAGTATAGTCTTGTGGAAAAAGACCTGCATTTGAAATCAAGGGGTTCAAATTATTTTCTTGCCATTCATCAACTGTGTGATTTTGGGCAGGTCAGTCTATTTTCTCATCCAAGGATAGGGTTAAAAATATCAATCCTAGTCTCTTCCACAGGCTGAGGGCACAAGTTTAAGTGTTGGCGTGACACTCACACTAAAGAAAATGAGGTACCATGTGTGGAAAAATGGAGGGAGATGAGCAAATTAGCAGTGGTGGGTGCATGTGTGGGGTCCCACAACTGGGGGATGAAAGTTTTCTCTACCTCACAAAACAGACTCTTCATTCATGAGGAGCTTATAAGCTTGACAAGATAGACACTCCTTTGTGATGTCTTGGAAAATATGCAGTGAAAAAGATCTACTTTATAATCCCATTCAACTGTGGATTGAACTGAAGAGTCAAGGAGTCCAAAGTGGTCAGCCTGAAAATTCTGAGAAGATACAAGTGTGCAAGCAGAAATTTGATGAAGGGAGATGGAGTGGGAGGTGAAATGGTAGGCTTAGGTGCTGGGGTGGAAGCCAAGCTATGTCACTCTTGTCATCTGAGGTGGGAGGTCCCACTTGCAACCTGATAGGCTCTACTCAAGGAAAAGTGCATGTATGGTGGGGAGGGGCAAGAGAAGATGACACCCTTCCATAGGCTGATTTACAGGAACATGGACAGGGAGAATCCCTTCATGGACCACAGGTCATGCATGAGGATGATTAAGATTGAACATCTTTGATAGTGCTTTCTAGACACTATCACAGTTTTGGAGAAAAGTAGAAAACATTATCTCTGGCTCCTAGAGATGGTGTTATAGAAAGGCAAGGCCACCTACCCGAGATAACTGCTTCTGCCTTCTAGTCCTGTTGGAAGAGGGTCTGACAAAGTTAGTTTGTTTTGATTTATTCTAACAACTCAAGATGAGGTATCTGGCAGTAGGGTCAGGTGTCTAAGGCACAACATTTAAGGAGGCACTGACTCACAATGTCTCATTCTCAGGGCACTCGCTCTCAGTGCCTCCTTAAATTTTGCCTCCTAAAAGCCCTGCTTGCCTCATCCCAGTCCAGATTCTGCCAGGAGGACTTTCTGAGCCACACCCATTGGGAGGGCAGGAGGGCACGGTTTTCACTTGCTGTCACCACTTGGTTCTCTCTCCCCCAGTTCTCCTTGAAGTCTGTCATTCTGGCCAGGATTATTCCTAGCCTATTGCCACCTGGGCAGCACTTCATGGTGGAAGCTTTAGCAGGAATTTTAAGAACCTGCATCTATGAAAACATTTGCAAAGACAAACACCCAGGGAAGGGAGAAAGACATGGTTTTGACAGGATTTGATTTTCTACCCAGAGTCCAATTTTGTCGGATTACATCAGTGGCTCCAGACTTTCTGTGAGGGGTTATTTCTCGTTTTTCTGAAGCTCTGACTTTCCTGGGTAAAAGTGCTATTATTGGTGGAGAGAAGAGTTGGAGGGTAAGGATGAGACAGTAAAGTCCCTAAGATAAAGAAGGAATGAAGCACAGGCGCCATGGCAGGCCGGGTGAGGACAGCGGGTAGAGTGGTGGCCAGGAGCTTGGAAATCTCCCAGGTAAGGGTTGAGCATCTACCTGTAAGACTAGAATCTCTCTGCTTGACACAGTGAGCACTGGGACCCTTTCTCCATTGATTCATGCCATTCTCTCCTTCCGTAGGAGGCCAGCATCTTCAAAACAAAGCAGCTATCAAAAGCCCTGTCTTCCTTCTTCCCTCCCTCTCTCACTGTCTGGGTAGCTCACGTGCCCCTCCTTCCATCTGTATATTAAACTTTCCCTTCTATATATATCATACTCCTATTGAATTCTCTACTGCTTATGAATGACTGAATTTACTTTTTGATCCTGGAAAAATTCAGTTGCTGAATTAAACAGATTAAAACAGTTTACCAACAGAATACAGTGTCCCTATATTACCTTGTCACTTTGCAATTACTTTATCATTTCTACACACATCATATATTTGATGCAACTCTGTACCTTAGGTAATATTATTATCCCCACTTTATGGATTAGAAAACTGAGGCTCAGAGAAATGGTGATATTTTCAAGGGTAGCCAACTGGTAAGTGCTAGTTTGGGACCAGAACTCAGCTCTTTGAATTCCTATTTCAGAACTTTTTCTTATTGCTACTCCAGTCAACCCAAGGGTGGGTCCTGCAGAGTAATAAGAATGTATTCAATCAGCTTCACCCAACTTTTTCTCCCATTCTGACCATCTTTTGAGTTCACCTTTTCTGGAGCCACTTCAATCACATCCTCTTCCCCACACCCGATCAAGCCCTCACCTGAGGGGTCCATATGGGACACTATTAAGAAGATGGCGAAGTCCAGGAAAGAGCAGTTGCACTTCCAGGGGTTTCCACTCAGAAACAGGGTCTCCAGAACAGGGAGGTGGTGTAAGGCAGCACTGTCCAGGGTCTGCAAGCCGGTATTTCTGAGGTCCAGGTACCTTAAAGAGGTGGTGTTGGCAAAGGTGAACTTGTGAAGCGATAACAGGTGAGGGTTGTTGGCAATGTTCAGCTGCACCAGGTTGCTGAGGACCGAGAAAGTGAGTGGGGAGATCGAGGTTAGGTTGTTGGAGCTGAGGTCAAGGTAGATGAGTTTGAAGACCCCGATGAAGGTATAATCCATCACCTCTCGAATCCAGTTTTTCTGACAGTCCAAATAAACAAGGTCACTGAGGAGTCCTAGATGCATTGCTGGCAAACTAGTGATTCTGTTCTCGTTCAGGAACAGCCTCCGGGTGTTCAGGGGTATGTCAAGGGGGTATTCGGTTAACTGCTTCGCTGTGCAGATTACTTCTTGGGCTTGACACAGACAATTATTTGGACACTTTGACCCTGATACCAGCCCCATTCCAAAGGAAAAGAGTAACCACCCGGGGCCAGGGCCTGAAGCAAGGGACATAGTAAGAAGCCACAACCACCCTCCTTCCACCTTCCTGCGGGCTCTGTCCCTCTGATCCGAAGGCTGCCGGTGGAGGGTGGGGCGGGGGAGGGGCGCTGGAAAGAACTGTAACACTTTAGCTTTGTGCAGAGCAATTTTCCATTACAGGAGGACTGAACAGAAATTGAAACGCGAGGCTCAATGCCCTGCCACCCAGCTTGGTGGCTCTGCCTCTCGCTCCCAGACTGCTGCTGGAAGCTTGCCCACTTGGCGGCTTTGAAAGGTCTCACCCTTTCCCTGCATTTGCAAGTGAAGGGGAGCCAGGGGAGAGCCACATGACAATGAGGTTGCCAGTGGACACCTTTGTGATGTCAGCAGCCTCCGGAGACTGCCTGGCTGAGGGAAAGAGATTCCTCACCTCTCCTTCTGGGTGGTGTGGGGGTGTTTTATGTGTCTTGGTAAGCCAGCTGGAACTCCCTGGGGGAGTTGGGGCCTCATGGGTAGGAGCCTGCAGCATGCGTGTGTTGGGGACCAGGCTGGGTTCAGTGTGTGGGTGTGTATAGTATCTGTACCCCCTCCCCATGGAGCTGTAGTGGAAGATTAGGTGACACTGGACCCCCTAATCTGCAGGCCATGGAGGGAACACAGGACATCTCCAGGCCAACTCCTTTTCTTAGGGATGAGCAGAGCGACTTGCTTGAGGTCAGTTCTCAGCGTGGGTCTTTTCTTGGGTATAGATTTGGATGGGTGCCAGTTTTTCAGTGTTGCCGGAAGAAGATGGAAAAGGGGTTGTTTCTTTTGAAATGAGGCAAAGGGAATTCCTCTGATAAAGTGGTACTCTTTTCAGACTTTATTCCTAGGATGTATACATCTCTGTCTGCATTTTGTGTGTGTGTGTGTGTGTGTGTGTATATATATATATATGAATGTATATATAGATGTGTGTGTGTGTGTATTTTAAAAAGTTTTTGAACAAGTATAAGCTACTCCTCCTAACACAAAACCCAAATGTATGTATAAAAAAAATCTGAGTGCAACAATAGAACTATTTTTTTACCACTCGTATTCTCCTAGGACTTTTAAAATAGTGAGTGCCTCTCTAGTACTTCTAGTGTGAGTTTATATTCATTAATTACTTGTCAGGTGATGGGAGTCTTTTGGAGCGAGGGATAGAAAACCTGGAAGCTGAAGAGTTGGGATATATCCCACACCCTGTGGAGGAAGGCATATCAGACAGAAATAAGATAAAACATCTGAGGAGTTGAAACTTTTATTTTTGGGAAAATTGGATTTCATTTTTTAAAAACATTCATATATACTGAGTTGTGAATATTAATAACATATTGAAACCTAAGCAGAGTGCCTGGCACCTGGTGTATAATAAATGTGTAGTGAATGAACGATGTGAGAACGTTTCTGATGTTTTGTTTCCTTCTTTTGCTTCTTTGCCAAGAGAAATTAATAAAGTCAAATGGATTTGTGGCTAGTTAGCTAATGCTTGATTGTTTACTTACTCAGCATTCCTTGAGTGACTGGCTGTGAATTAATATGATGACTTAGGCGTGTTTACCAAATTGAAAGTGACCTTATTTGAGTAGACATTTCAAATACTTAAAGTAATGACCCAAATGATAGCTGTACTAATTGAAGCATGACTTAATTGATAGGGCAGACACCCTCTCCTCATAATTAAAACAAATTCTATTAAAAAAAATAAGTTCCTTCCTAGATCTTACGTGATTGCCGAGGAGAGAAATCTGGCATATGAAGTCTATAGAAAAGAATTAATTTCCAAAGTGACTACTCTGGGAGCTGTGGCGAGGGTGTGTTTTGCTGGTGGAGTGTGGCAGGGATGCTTTGTTTGGAAGGGCTGTGTTTGGTGTCTGCTTCCCTTCGATGAGAAATGATCACTGATTCACTCACCAAAGCTCATGGAGTGATTTTGCTGATGCTTCACCTTTCTTTTATGCCATTCTCCCTCTTTCTGACTTCTTCCCCTCAGACAGCCCCATCTCCAGGTTGCCCTACTTCATTTCCAGCCTCCTTATCCACACTAGCTTTCTCAAGATAGTAGCCTCAGGATTACGCCTACCTGTTTGGCTGTATGGTTACAAGTGCTCTCCTTAGAAAAGCCTTAGGTAAATATGTCATGCTAAAGGTTATTGACTGACACCAGTCAGCTATGCCTGGCTCTGGAGTATTACCATTTTCACAAAGCACTATGAGTGGTTTAACCTCAGGGAAGATTCTTTTTGTTTGAGGTAGCTGTATTTTTTTGGTCCTGAAGTCTGGACACTCATGGGCTAGTTTCAGCTTTGCCAGGTTAGACGACATCTCTAAAGTGTGTACCTCATTTTGAGACTGAATAAATATATGTTCAATAAAGAAGAAGTAGACTAGACAAAGGATAATAGAGAATGTAGCATTGCTTAAATTACCTGATTTCAGAACCTTAAAGAAATTTTGTTTTCAAAGAACAACTTGTGAAACTATTATTTCAGAAATGCTGCATTGGGAAGTCCTACACTAGGCTGTTTGCCCTTGGTTGAGGTGCTTAATTTCTCTTGGCTTTATTTCTGTCATCTACATATAGAGGGAAATGAAGTAGATAATTTCTAAGTGTCTTTAGGACTTCCAAATTCCTTCATAATGGAAAGGTTTCAGGCATCGTCCAGCAAACCAGTAGAGGCTGGAGTGCAATGGTGCGATCTTGGCTCACTGCAATCTCTGCCTCCCAGGTTCAAGTGATTCTTCTTGCTCGGCCTCCCAAGTAGCTGGAATTACAGGCCCCCGCCACCATGCCTAGCTAATTTTTTTGTATTTTTAGTAGAGACAGGGTTTCACCATGTGGGCCAGGCTGGTTTCGAACTCCTGACCTTGTGATCTGCCCACCTTGGCCTCCCAAAATGTTGGGATTACAGGCATGAGCCACTGTGCCCAGCCGCCTTCCTACTCCTTCTCATCACACCATATAGTCCCACTTATCATGTGGCTGTAAAAAGGGAAATCTCTCTACCCAGCGAGCAGCTCATGCAGCTTCAGCTGCAGCATGGTTGCCCTTCGTGTGTGTGGCTGTTTTATTAGCCTGCCCCTGCCCCTTGGATAGCTGGTGTGCCCATCCTTCCAGGAGGACAGGTGAAGTATCAAGTGAGCACTTGGAGAGGCCCCTCTTATCTTATACAATCGTGCTAGCTGACTCTGCTCTCAGGCAGGCTCCTATTTTTAGCTGTGTCTGATGGAGGCACTGTCTTCCTAGCTTAATGATCCCTCTCAGATGCCAGCATGCCTCCAAACAGCTCTCTGGTGATCCAAAGGATGGGTGGGCACAGCCCCTGATACCATACAAAGAGGAGGCTGGGTGACACAGGGCAAAGTGAACACAATTGAGATGCTGAGGCAGTATGACTTCGCGACCTCTCAAAGCCCTGATTTTCTTTCTGTAAACAAGACAGGACGCTCTCCAAAGGCTTTCCCAGTTTTAAAATTCCATCAAGCTTCGGTTGTGAAGGGAGAGAACAGATGATTGAAGTGTCAAAGCCCAAGCAACTAAGACAGAGTCAAGCGATTACAAAGCAGACCATGAACGTTAGCTAGTAAATAGTCCACTCAGCTGTCTGGGTACAAGTGGTAAGGGATATTTAATTTGGGCATGCTTTTATTTTCTCAGGAGAAAAATAGCAGAAGGAAGTGCATGTGCCATTTTATTCCATTGAAACTGCCAATGTGCTCAACTTATGACTTACATGGAGTTAGCAACGTAGGGGCACACAAGTCAGTACTTTGCTAAACTGCTCCCCAGGCAGGGAATGTTGTGGGTTCAGGTCTAAAGAATGTCACAGTCTCAAGGACTTTGGTGTAGGAGCCACTTATGGTATCCAGTTCACTCTAGACTTTTGACACTGCCTGGGCCCTCTTCAGCAAAGTCATCAGCCGGTGTGGTGCCTGGGGACAAGAAGTTCAGCCTGAAAGTGGAAAAAGAGTTCCAAAACATGCCGGGAGGGCTGAGGCCTAAGGGCTAAATATGTATGTATCTGTCTATTCATGAGTCTTGGTTCTGTTTCCCGTGCCAGCTGGTAGAAACTATTTTTGTCTTTTCCCTTCAGGCTGCTGGAGTCTCCACTCAGGAGATCAGACCCTAACACAGTAAAGGCCAGAGGGCCAGAGGAAATCACTCCCGTTTGTTGCATTCCCCAGGGATATCTTTGATTTCTAGGCTTCATCCACATTCTAAACTTCTGCAGGATTCATTGTCCAGAGGATCCAAGGGGAAGCCTGCAAATTGTATACCCTTTTTAGGGGCAGAATTGGATCATGTTTTCAGCTTATAACAAATCAATAAACTGTTGCCCATGGCTAAGCTTATGTGTAGCAGTCCTTACTCTTGAAACTTGATTTGTAACTGCCAGTAATGGCAGCTGTCTAAGCCCATTGATTTGGGACGAGAATATGGACCCTTTATAGGTGCCTTGTAGATTTCAGTATGGGAGAGAAAACTGTGGTACAGTGTGAGCTTTGTAGTGAGAAGATTCCTCAGTGGGTGGCTTTGGGCACACACTTTAGCTTCTATGGGCATTGGTTTTCTCTTTGGTAAAACAGAGATGATGAATATTGCTTCTCCAGTGTTGTTACAGAGATTGCCTGTGATTTAAGGAAACATGATAACCACCGTTTACTATTTACCCTGTGTCAAGAATGTGATCCTCCCAGCAACCCAATGAGTCATATTGCATGACCCTCATCTTATGAATGAAGAAACAGAAGCTCCAAGAGGTGCCACTCGCCCGCAGTCACAGAGCTGGTGAGTGACAAAGGCTGTATTGGAACAGGAAGTGTTACTACTGGGCACAAGCCCTAACTACTGAGCTGCAGTACAGCATCGGTGCCTCAAAATGATCATTATTGTTTTCATCAGCTCCATGGAATACATTGTCCCTCTCTAACACTAAATGGTGCCTTGACTTCAGACCACATCAAACTACTGTTTTTAATATGATCTATTTATGCTTTGAGTTTCCTTGTCTTTCAGAAGGCTTATGACATGTTTCAGGCTTTAAATTCTTATATTAACCTTTGAGATTAAGGTTAATGTATATATTATATATATACACACACACATATATATACACACACATATACACATAGATATACATATATATATATGTATCTATATATTTTTCTTTTTCCAGGTAAGGACATTAAGTGGAAAAACAATTTGCCTAAGCTTACTCAGAAAATGAGTCAATATCTAGGTACCTAGGTTGGTGAGAATGTAGCTGGATAGAACATAGATTTCCTAATGTTTTTGAAAGGAATTTCTTTTCTGGCTGGGATGGCTGACAAAGAGATGAATGGAATGATGCAATGAGGGCTATCTCATCACAATATTCCTGAAAGGACAAAAGGACGAATGGAGTGGGAGCAAGGGGATTCATAGGAAGAAGGCTTGCTCTCCTGTGGGCCTTGCAGAGCATCAGTACTTCCCACCTAGAGCTCATGAATCCACTTCCACAGGTAAGCTCTTCCTAGCACTTCACTTCCTGGACACACTGAGAAAGTTACCTTTAAGACCTGGCCATAGTTCCAGTGATAGCAAATTAAAGAAAAGCAGATAGCTGAGTGGTCAGCTTTTGGATCTATGCTTTCACTTCTGTTGCCAGACATGCTGCCATTTGAACTCTTTACCACAAGAGCCTCCATGATGACAGATGTGGCAAAGGCATCCCTCCCCCACCTCTTCCTGGTGTCCTTAGATTAGTCTAAATATCAGAGGCAGCTGTGTGCAGTGGCTCACGCCTGTAATCCCAGCACTTTGAGAGGCTGAGATGGATGGATTGCTTGAGCCCAGGAATTCTAGACCAGCCTGGGGAACACGGCAAAACCCCATCTCCACAAAAGATACAAAATTAGTCAAGTGTGTGGCACACAACTGTAGTCCCAGCTACTCCAGAGGCTGAGGTGGGAGAATCACCTGAGCCCGGGAAGTTGAGGCTGTAATGAGCTGTGACTGTTCTACTGCACTCCAGCCTGGGTGATGGAAGGAGGCCCTGGCTCAAAGAAAAATAAAATAAAAATCAGAGGCAGTATTGCTAATCCGTCATGGGGCTTCAGTAGCTTCAGCTCCCTAGATCTTGCTATCTTCCTTCTTGGAAAGGCTGTTTCAAATGTCTCTACTCCCCAAGCTGTAGAGGGTGAAAGGTCTAAAAAATGCCTATGTGAAGTCTTGATCCACAGGTCTTGCTGCGTCACTTGGCCACTTGCCTTCAACCCTGTTTTCCCAGCTTAGAGCCACCACTCTTCTGCGCAGAAACAGGCTATGATGGGTTCTCTCTGAGATAGGTTCTTTTGCTGTTGCCCTAGTAACAGAATTATTAAACCGAGTTCCAGCCTCGAGAGGATTTGTGCCTGGTGAGGTAATGTCTGTCGCATCCAGCCTTTCTTTTTGTTCCACTCCCACTCCCTTGCTTCAGGCCCTCTGTACCTCATATCTAGTCTGATGCACTGGTCTCCTCCCCAGCCTCTGTGTTTCCAGTCCACCCTCGCCGACGGAGCTGCCCCTTGCTCAGCAACACTCTTTCTCAGGTTCAGACACTCCTCCTTGGTCAAATTCCCCATGAGCCTGACATGCAAAGCTCTCCACGATTGTTCCAAAATACAACCCACTGTGTGCTTGTGCTTTAGCAGAGCAGGATGTGACCCAGGGATGGTGACGGGGTAGAGCCAAGAGGAATTGGAAAGAGGAGCCTGTAGGGCTTGGTGAGCAACCTGTTGGTTGGGAGGCTGTATAGTGTAGTGTTTAAGTGCATGGGTTTTGACTCAGACTGTCTATAAAATCTTCCTGCTCTCACTTAATAGCTGTGGAACCTTAGGAAAGTTTCATAATATCTCTAAGTTGCACCTTCCCCAAATGCAAAATAAAGATAATGACCGTATCTTCCTCATAAGGGTTTTCTTCTGCTCAATTAAAGAAGGTCATCTTCTAAAGTGCTTGGCTTAGCATCTTCAAACTTAGAAAGGTACCAGAAATGTTAGGTGTGATGATGATTATAGTAGAGGAAGGTGGAAGGGTGGTGGTTTGAGAAATGGAACTGAGAATGGCTCCTGATTTTGGTGAGTGGGTGGAAATCATGCCAATAGAGAATTCAGGCACAGAATAAACAGGTTTTTGAGAACAGATAATGATTTCATTTTTGGGCTTATTGAGTTTGATGCATCATAGCTCACTTTTATTGATTCTCACTGAGTGCCAGGCACTACACGAAGCATTTTGCATATATTATCTCTTACGTAATTCTCACAAGAGTTCCTTGTGGTAAAGTTATCAGCCCATGCAAACTTCAGTAACCAGCCCACAGTTATTAACTTGCCCATAACTTGTCCACAGTTATAAAGGTGCAGAGCTGGGATTTGAACCCACGACTTTGTGTCTCCAGAGGTGGCACACTTTATCACTATATACTCTGCCTCTTGAATATCTTTACTATGGATATTAAATTAATCTCTTTTTCATGTTTTTAGTGCTAAGATGGCCTTTGGGGGAACACAATAGTCCACACGGCTTCTTGCCTAGGTCGTGTTTTGTCCTCTCGCTTGCAGTCCCCTTGTGTAAATTTGGCCCCCAGACTCCAGGATTTCTTTTATGACATGTGCCCTCCTGAGTTTATGCTTGGAGTCAGAGGC
Source organism: Mandrillus leucophaeus (assembly GCF_000951045.1). Classification (NCBI taxonomy): domain Eukaryota; kingdom Metazoa; phylum Chordata; class Mammalia; order Primates; family Cercopithecidae; genus Mandrillus; species Mandrillus leucophaeus. Next base: position 2,016,983 of record NW_012106008.1, on the reverse strand, counting down.
TCAGTCCTCACCTAATTCTCACTTTGGTCCTTTTGTCTCACTCTAAATTCCCCCTGGATGGGATCTTTGGTCTTGAAGTGAATTAGTGTCTCTAAGCATCAGTTTCCTCCCCTGAACGATGCAGTTATAGAATTGTAGTAAATGTCAAGAGATAGATGGAGTTCATTGAGGAGAAAGACTGTTTCTGATTTCTCTTAGCATTCACAATACGCAGGCCAGTGCTGGGCATATATCAGGTGCTCTCTCATCATTCAATGAATAGATGACCAACTGAATATATATGCTGATGTATATCATGAGGGTTTGCCCCTTGTGTTTGACTAGTGGCACTGCTTCCTTTTTCAACTGCCCTGCTGTCCCAGGTGATTACCCTAATTTAATGTGTTTTTTTGGGGTTGACTTTTAAAGAACGTTTGGAGTCACGTACACCACAATGGTAGAACTGGGTTATGATGTTAGTGTTGGGTGGTAGGCACTGCCTACATATGTGGTGGGGAATGGGGAGGTGTGGAGGTACCTGGGGTGGACTGGATCATATTTCCTTCCTTGACTTTCTTTGTAGTGGAGAAAGATGCTCTAAGAACCCAAGAGACATGGATTTAGCTGCAGTTGACAGAGCCCAGGGTGCAGTAAATTGTTTTTTAACAGACGTTTTCTGTTGTTTTAATAACAATGCTTTAACATGGCAACTTTCTAAGTATTTTTGCCCTATCATTTCAGGTACTTACGCTTTCAATAACCTGCATATGGATTTCAATGCTATTTAATTAAGCTCTAAACCTATAAAAATGCACATTTAATACTCAGAGTAAACCCTTGCCTTGTTCTTTCTGAAGGTAAACAGAGGAGATATCTTCTTGAGCTCAGAGTTCTGAGGTAATTACAATTAGTTGCCATAGAGAGAAAGGGAGAGAGAGAGAGAAACACATGAAAATGTATCTTACTTTCTGTGTTTAGGAAATTCATTTAATGAAATATTCAGAGCCACCAAATCTACCCAGACCCAGATACCTATTAATCTGTTAGCCACTTGGGCTCCAGAGGGATCTTTCTTCGCTGGGAAAACTTTTTGATTGCTCTACTCCTGTGCTCAGAAACTTTTAATGGCTCACCGTTTTCCTGTGTGCAGATGGTGTTCCATCTTCTTAACACGTGAGTTATTAGGCCTGTTATGATCTGGACCCAGCTGTCCTTCTTAATCTCATTTGTTACCACCTAGGTGGTAACACAGGTGCTTGTTGGCTCTGCTGGCACTGACAGTGGTATCCCAAGCCTCTCTATGGTATTTTCCCTTTGAAGTTCTCTTTCATGCACTCTGTTGGCCTTGAAGTTCCTGCTCATCCTTCAAGACCCAGTTTAAATTCCTATCTAGTTCAAATGCCAAGCCCCCTTGGATTCCTCTAGACAGAATTACTCTAAGCTTTCTTGGACTTTGTACTTTCATGGCAATTCTAATCACAAATACAAATTTCTGCCACTAGACTGTGAGTTCCTTGGGGTCCGGGGACCTCATCTTGTTTTATTTATTTGTATTTTCATGTAATGAATAGCTCATAGTAGGTCCTAATTCAATCTTACTGAAAGAAATTACGTTAATGACATATTGCCAGTTAATAGTGTGCATTAGGGTGTAATAAAGATTTTTTTAGGGGAATGAATTACCTAACCCAGATCTCAACTGTAGCTGTGCATATAAAAGTTCCACAGTTTCCTATTGAAGGAGGATTTTCTTCACATACATGGCAGCAGTAGTATGAGGATAAATCGAGTGTTTATTTCTGTCCCTTCGGTTAACTAGCAGAAAGCTCCGGGTTAGAGTCTACAACAGAATCACTTTCTTCATGATGCCTGCAGCATATTAGAAATGCTGTAAATACTCAGGAATGGGAGATCATGTAACTTGGTGGTTAAAACATGAATGTTAGAGTCAGGTGGACCTGACTTATCAGCTGTACAACTGGCAACTTATCAAACATCTCTTCAGTTTTGTTACCTGGGGATTATCATAATTTATTACTAAGATTGCTTTGAACATTAAATGAGATATTCAGGCCATTTGATTAAAAGGGCACCTAGCATACAGAAAAGTGTTCAATAAAATATAGTAGCTATTATTTTCATTTTATTTTATGGTTATGAATTATTAATAAAATAGCAATCCAAAATAATATAATAATATACATTCCCCTAAAGGAATAGCAATTGCAGTAAGAACTACTAATTTGCTGGTAAGTTAGAATATGGTTTGCTATTAGTAACTGAGTACTGTCAGAGGTTAGAGCCAGTCCCATAATTCCACAGGAGCTGCTTGGCTAAGGTCATCCTCAGAAGCTGCTCAGATATCTGTGGTTCTAAGCACAGCAAGAGCAACTGGTGAGGTTTCTGCATGAAGCAGTCAAAGTCTATGTATGTTCAGGACCCTCCATGTGAATGAGGTTGGAACACAGCTGTATGGACACAGACCTGCAGCATTGCCACACAAAGCACACGTGATGCAGGTAATGTCTCTGCACACAATGCTGGATTGTATAACACTGTCATCCCCTGCACTGGATAAAAACTCTAAACAATGAACTTTCTTGGGAGTGTTACAGGAAGGCTACTTCTAAAGCTTCCTCTTGATTCTCTACTATCAGACCTGTTATTCTCAGATCTTGTCGTGCATTCTGACTAGGACAGGTGAGTGTGTGTGAGTATGTAACCTTGGATGAATAAATTCATTAAAAATGGGATCTCATGTCCTTGGTGTTTTTTTAAACATTCCTCTTTATGATCATGCATTACCAAAGAGAAACATTGCTTTTTTGATCATTTGATCTTTGCTTTTACAATTACCAACCCCCAGCTGGGTGCAGTGGCCTGTAATCCCAGCACTTTGGGAGGCTGAGGCGGTTGGAACCCTTGAGCTCAGGGGTTTGAGACCAGCCAGGGCAACCTAGGGAGACCCCTGTTTCAATACAAAAAAAAAAAAAAAAAAAAAAAGAAAGAAAGGAAGAAAAAAAAAGAAATTACCAACCCCCTGTCCTTTTTTTTTTTTTCTTTTTGTATGAGGTTTCTGCAGGCAACTTAAAGTACACCTGACTCTGATTCTTTTTTTTTTTGGAGCATGAGAGGGAAATCGTGTGTGTGTTGAGGTCTGCAAAGGAGGTCCGAGGAGATTACTAGGGTGCCCCTAAAAGAAACCAGGAGTGTTCATGAGCTGGCCTCTAGCACTTGCCAAATCCATGAGAGACCAGTGCGCCTTCAGAGGCTCTGGAAACTGCCTTGGCTGGGAACTCATTCTTTCCTCCTCCTCCCTCTTCTTGCTTCAGCTCCTTTCAAAAGTCAAGCATGGAGTTGTGGGAAAGGCTAATTGGGTTGGACTTAGGATTGGGGTGGGCGATCTAGCTGGAAAGAGCCTGGAACTGGAGATCTGGGGACCTGAATTTTAGTCCTAATTCTTTTTTTTTTTTTTTTGAGACGGAGTCTCACTGTGTCGCCCAGGCTGGAGTGCAGTGGCCGGATCTCGGCTCACTGCAAGCTCCGCCTCCCGGGTTTACGCCATTCTCCTGCCTCAGCCTCCCGAGTAGATGGGACTACAGGCGCCTGCCACCTCGCCCAGCTAGTTTTTTGTATTTTTTAGTAGAGACGGGGTTTCACCGTGTTAGCCAGGATGGTCTCGATCTCCTGACCTTGTGATCCACCCGTCTTGGCCTCCCAAAGTCCTAATTCTTTCGTAAACTCACTGTGCAACTTTGGACAAGTATTGCACTCCGTAAGCTTGTTTTCTTATCTGTGAATCAAGACAGCTATGGCTTTGGGTCTCAAGTTTTGCAGGGGCCAGGTCAGGGACAAACAGTGGCATGGGAAACAGCTCCTTCACCTCTTGCACATTCTGGCTGTCCTTTAAAAATTGTATTGTCCAAACTAATGCGACTGGTGCACCCTGGAATTGGCTGCCTAAGGTCTAGAACAACCAGGAGCCACTGGGAGAGGAGGGGACACTGTAACCTGGGGACAGCAAAGCTCTTAGCTTCCTTGGGAGGGGAGTGGAGAAGTATCCTTCCACAGAAGAGCCAAGAGGTCAGGAGAAGGACAGACTCTGGTCTTTGGTCTTGGAGGTGAGGAACCTCCCTCCTGCAAAACAAAATGAAACAAGAAGAAACCTACAGGAGGCGGTGATCTCCATTCGGACAACGAAGTGAACTTGAAAAGCTTAAGGACCCTGGGAGGCAATAGATGAAGCTGAGGAGTTCTGTTGATAAGGCAAATGTGGCTTAGTCCACTGGGCCAGTTAGAACACCACCAGTGGTGACCAGACAGAAGGAGATTTTCATAAATTGAAAAAATAATTCATGTCCCTGGGGATAATTGAAACAGTACAAAAAATTATCACTGAAAAATAGGTTTCTCTGTTACTGTCTCCCTGTTGGTGTCCATTCCCAGAGGCAACCACCTTTTCCAATTTCTTGTGTGTCCTTCCAGAAGGAGTCTAAGCAGCAGCTGCACTTTGCTGTTTCATGGAACACTACATCTTAGAGATTGTTCTATATCGGCGCACATATTCATTAATTAAACTCCTTGCCATGGTCACAGCGCCTCGTTGGGTCATCCCCTGTCAGCTGCTGTGATGCCCTCTCCCCCGACTCCCGTCTCTCACTCTGCTTAGCCACACTGGCCTCCTTCCTTTTTCTCTAATGTGCCAACACGTCCCCATCCTGGGACCTTTGTCCGTGTTGTTCTCTTCACCTGGAAGGCTCGTCCACCCTGTCCTTGGCATGAGTCACTCCTGTATGTCACCTCCCCAGGTTGGCCCTCCCTGGTCATCCCATCTCAAAGAGCTCCCATCACTTCTGTCCTCTTACTGTTTTTATTTTTCCACTCAGCACTTACCACTACCTGGCATTACAGAATATAATTACCATTCCCTTGTTTATTTTCTGGTATTGCTGCTGGAATGTTAAGGAGGGCTGAGATTTTGTCTTGTTTTTCCACTGCTGTAATTTCAGTGCCTAGAACAGTCAGTGCCTGGCCCTTAATAGGCACTCAAATATTAATGAATACAATATTCAGAAAGCAATGAGATGTTTAGTTTAGAGGGCATGGCTTAGGCTAGAGTTGGAGATAGAAGTTTGGGTATCATCAGACACTATTTTAAAATTTGGGATTGAATGTAGAGAGAGAATATAGACAGAAGAAGGCCAGGGACTGATTCCTGGGTCCTTTTCACATTTAGAAGTTGGGAAGAGGAAGAAGGTCCGACACAGGTGACTGAGACGGGACAATCAATCAGGAAGGAGGGAAATATGAGAATGTGTGTCCCAGAAGCCCAGCCTAGATAGTATTGGCTAAGTCCCCTAAATCTTTCATATGTCTGCATAGTATTCCATTGCAACGACATGCCATAGTTTATTTAATTAGTCCTCTATCCATTGGTGTTTGAATTGTTGCCAGTCTTTGGCTGGTAAATAATGCTGCAGTGAATGCAGTTGTCTTTATCAGTAGTTCTGGGTGAGGCAATAGCAGGGAACTATTTAAAGATCTCAGTTTTCTATAGAAGCAGAATGAGTTCATGCGTTATTTAGATGTGGCATGGCAATAGCACTGGCTTGCTGAGAGCATTATATGCATATCTAAATGAATGTATTAATTGCATATGTAATGCCCAAATAAATGAATATTGACAGAGTCAGAGGTTAAGGGCAGGAAAGCCCTTTTGAAACCTCTAGTCCCAGCTACTGCTTCCACGGGCAAGAAAACAAATTGTCCAAAGTCATCTGACACCTTGAACACAGCCAGGGTTAGAACACAAGTCTCTTGACTTTCTGCCCGCTCTTGGCAGAACTCCACATTGCATGCAGTGGCGTTTCTGATGATCAGCTTTGCCAAATTTGCTGAGCTGTAGGATATGGATATTTCTTGATTGAAGGCACTAGGGGTAGATGAATGAGAAAAGATTTGAGACCAAACTGACTGGAGTGAGTCCTGTCTCCACCTTTTACTAGATGTGTGGCTACATACTTGACTCTGGACCTTGTTTTTTTGTAAAACTCCTACTCTTGCCCTACATGTAGCTGGCAGTAAGTGCAGACTCCAATCTTTGCCCACCCATACTCTTTCTCTTTCTCTCCAATGCAGTCCAACAATGAGAGAGAAACTGGAAACTTCCTTATAAAACCTGAAGAAAAACAAGACTGCAGAAAGCAAACCAAAAGCAGTACTCTGTGTGTGTATGTGTGTGTAATTTAAAGCTTTGTCTTTTTCTAGAAATAATGTCCTAACACAAATGTCTCTAAGCAAACTATTGATATGAATGCATTAGGACTACCACTCTCAAAGGATGTGTGAAGATGGAAGTAAGAGAGACTAAGGAACACAGAAATCCCTAGATAGTCCTCATTTTAAAATTAAAAAATCCTATTTTTCTGAATATAATACTTTTTTTCTGATTATTATGCTTTCTGCAAAAACATGAAAAATATAGAAAAGTATAAAGAGGAAAATAAGGATAATGCACAATTCCATTATCACTATTTACATTTGGTGCATTCCCAGCCTTTATTGTATGTAGATACAGTTGTGGACCACTCAGCTCCCCCTTCCAGAGACACCTTGACTCCAGCTGTTAGCTCCTTCAAGACTGGCCTCAGCATTCGAGCCAAGGTCCCACTGTTTTAGTGGTGGTCCCAGCAGGCGACCGGGTCAGCTTGTGCCACAAAGCCTGGCTACTTCTCCTAGTATAGGGCTCTTCTAAAGGGCAATCTTTGCTTTGTTGCTACTTGTTGGGCTGGCACTGATTTTCCACATCTACACTATAGTTTGAGGGGCCTTCCATGCAATTCTGCTGTTTCTCTTTGTCTTTCACAGGTATTACTTCCTAATAAAATATTTTGCTTTCCTAACTCCTTATTGTCTACATCCTGGAGAACCTGCCTGTTCATACATACAGTTATATAATCAAGATCATATTATTAAATACAATGTGTGTGTGTGTGTGTATATACCATATATCAAATGATACAATATTTATCATATTATTAAATACGTGTGTATATGTAATTATTAAATACAATGTGTATATATATATACACAGTATTGCAAATACTGTGTGATATTTATATATGATAATATATAATATTATCAAATACAATGTGTATGTATATACATACACATTTTGCATGTATGTATAATACAAATACAATGTGTGCATATATACATATATGTATAATACAAACACAATGTGTGTGTATATATAATTATTAAATACAATGTGTGTATATATATTTAAATATATATTTAAATAAATATATATTTAAATATATATTTAAATAAATATATATTTAAATATATATTTAAATAAATATATATTTAAATAAATATATTTAGAATATATATACACACATCGTATTTAATATATGTATATTATATAATGTATTTAATATATGTATCTATTATGTGTAATATATGTGTATATATTATGTGTAATATATGTGTATTTAATATATATGTATATATACACATACACACATTGTATTTAATAATTATATATACACACTGTGTTTAATATGATAAATATTATATCATTTAATATGTTATATGTATTATGTATCATATAAGATATTACAATAGATTATATAGCATATTCTTTTATATATGGTAAATATATTTGTTCTTTCATTATAATTCTTTATATACATTATTTTTTACTAACATTGCTTAGTATTTTCATTACTTATGTATAATAGAATGTTGATTTTGCAAATTAATTATGATTTAAATATTGCTGATGAATATTAACATACATAAATTTTCCAGAATATCCCTGATTGTTTCCATGAAATAGGTTTCCAGAGTGGAATTACTAGATCAACATGTCTGAATATTTTTAGGGTCTTGGTAAGTAGTTATTAATTGCTCTAGGAGGATTATATCTGTATATCCTTTCATCAGTGTAATGCTTGTGTACACTTCACTGCACCATCACCTGCATTGTGTATTGCCATTACAATTACATTGACAGGCAAAAACAGTGTTTTATTGTGTTATTTTATACATCTTTGATTTTTACTAAAGTTGAACCTTAAAAATAAGTTTACTAGCTAATTGTGTTTACTTTTCTACAAGTTGTCTGCCCTTTTTAAAATATCTTTTAATTTAGAGGGATTTAAAAAAATATATTTGCCTGAAATCTATAGTTGAGAAGGCACTCCTTTCTCAGGCAATTCTCCCTCAGACTGTTTTGGCTTTCTGTTTGGTTTTGTGACACGTGTTTTATATTTTTTATGTAGACTGATCCTTCCTTCCTTCCTTCCTTCCTTCCTTCCTTCCTTCCTTCCTTTCTTTCTTTCTTTCTTTCTTTCTTTCTTTCTTTCTTTCTTTCTTTCTTTC
>NW_012106008.1:1970850-2008516 GCF_000951045.1 Mandrillus leucophaeus | reverse complement strand
TTTCCTTCTTTCTTTCTTTCTTTCTTTCTTTCTTTCTTTCTTTCTTTCTTTCTTTCTTTCTTTCTTTCTTTCTTTCTCTCTCTCTCTCTTTCTTTCTTTCTTTCTTTCTTTTCTTTCTTTCTTTCTTTTTGTGAGACAGAGTCTCGCTCTGTCGCCCAGGCTGGAGTGCAGTGGCACAATCTCGGCTCACTGCAAGCTCCACCTCCTGGGTTCATGCCATTCTCCTGCCTCAGCCTTCCAAGTAGCTGGGATTACAGGTGCCTGCCACCACGCCCGGCTAATTTTTTGTATTTTTAGTAGAGACGGGGTTTCACAGTGTTAGCCAGGATGGTCTTGATCTCCTGACCTCATGATACGTCTGCCTCGGCTTCCCAAAGTGCTGGGAGTCCCAAAGTGGTGGCTGGTGAGCCACCGTGCGTGACCTGATCTTTTCTTTTCTTTTTTAATTTATAAAGGAAAGAAGTTTAATTGACTAATAGTTCCACATGGCTGGGGAGGCCTCACGATTATGCAGATGGTGAATGAGGAGCAAAAACACATTTTACATGGTGGCAGCCAAGAGCAGAATGTTTTTCTTTTGGGATTTTTTCCATAGCTTTGTGTGTGTGTGTGTAGGGAGGGACAGGGTCTAGTTCTGTCACTAAGGCTGGAGTGTAGTGATGTGATCATGGCTCACTTCAGTCTCAGTCTCCTGGGCTCAAGTGATCCTCCTGTCTCAGCCTCTCAAATAGCTGGGACTATAGGCATGTGCCACCACACCTGGCTAATTTTTTTTTCTTGTAGAGACAGGGTCTTGCTATGTTGTCCAGGCTGGTCTCAAACTCCTAGGCTCAAGTGATGCTCCTTCCTTGGCCTCCCATAGTAGTGCTGGGATTACCAGTGTAAGACATCGCACCCGGCCTCCGTTGCTTTTATGTGTAGAATACCTTTCTTCATCTAGTGATCAGGCAAATCTTTAGCTATCTTTCTTCTTAATAGTTCTTTTTTTTTTTAATGTTTAACCATTTAATCCATCTGAGATTTATTTATGGTGTCAGGAGCAGCATCTACATGGAATTATTCTCAAATAGTTTTCCTGGCCGCATTTATTGCTTGACCAAAGGCAAGTTTTAAAATCTCCTTTAACTTCTATTTCCTTATTAAGAGAGGATTATGCAAATGGTACTTCACAGGGTTATGTTGAAGAAAAATAAAATAAAATTGTGGATCTGAAAGCATTTTATAAATGCTATAGAAATATTGGTTTTTACAGTTGCTATCATTCATATGGCTAAGTGAGGAAATACTGTGCGAACAAATGCTTGTTTGATGTAGTCCTGTCTCAGTTCATTGACAACAACAACCCCAAACAAGGCTAGTTCCCTAGATCCTAACAAGCTCAAGACTTCTTGGACTGCCAGGAAGGGTTTACAGTATCACAGATGAGTTAAAATGTAGGCTATTTATAGTGAGTACACTTCAAGGGCACATATATTTAGGAGTGTGGAGCAAAGAAGAATGCAAAGCCTGATTGGGGTTGGGGGTGTGATCAGGGAAAGTGGCCAAAAGCCTTTCATGGGGAGACAGGATCTGAGGAAGGGAAGGACTTCATTATTCTTCTCTGAAGTCATCGGGGAGCACCCAGAGGGTGGGATTTCAGGAAGTTTTTAAATGAAAGGAGACACATGGCTTGGCACAGTGAGAGGGAGGATTTTCCAGGCATCCTGTGCTGTCTTGGGGACCTGCTCAGAGGCCGGACCAAGTCACGCCTGGGTCCAGAAGGGTGAGTTGGACTGTACTCTCTTGGCCTGGCCATGACTTCAATTCATCGTTTAGACAAGAAGAGAGAAGTCTTGTTTCTCATCAGACGGAGATGCAGAAGATGTTTTCCGGCAGTTAGAGGCAGTTCTTAACCACCGAGGGGAGAATGGCTGAAGATCTAACATTATAAAGAAGGCGCTGAGAATTTAAGCACTTCCCCTTAGAAGCCAAATTATTTACTGGCTTGTCTTTCTTCTCTTTTTGAATCTACCAGCATGATTAAGATGTGTTCAGCAAGGAAGGGCTACAGAAGGTTTGATGGAACTCCTAAATGAATACTGTCTCTAAGAAATAGAAGAGCAGAGAACTGTGACAGAAGAAAAATAAGAAAGGATATTCCTTGAGGTTAAGAATTCTATCTTCTTCATTTTTGAGTGATTTAGGGAGTTTAGTACATGAATTAGCACGTAGTGAGTGTACACTTTAAACTGGTTGGTGGAAATAAATAAAGCACAGACGACTTCGTCTGTGTGAGAAACTGCCTTGGCTAGCGAGGAGTTAACATGGCGCTCTGAAGGAGTAATTGGTGGTGGCTGAGTTGTGGTAATACTGCACATTCCCTGCTTAAGTGCACATTTCCTGTTCAGGACAAGGATATGATGGGGCCTTTTAGAAGTTGGTGACTCGGGCAGTTCTTTTTATTGGGGAAAAAAATGAAGATAATTTGGCCTGGCTTTGGAACCTAATTTCCCATTATTCTCATCACAGGGCCTTCATCCTAGCCGGGCGAGTCTACTCGTTATTCTTTACATCTAGACGGACTGTGCAGATCCTGCTCTGCGCCTTTGTTTATGCTGTTCCTGGCAAGTGCGGCGCCTGCTTCTCTTCCCTCTGCTGGGACCTTACCCTCCTTCAAGGTCCAACATTCGCTGCTTTTGCAAAGCTGCCTTGAAAATCATTCCTCCTTTTCCAGTAATTTCTCCCTCTCTGAATACTGTTTATTTATTTACTTATTTATTTGAGATGGAGTTTCGCTCTGTGGTCCAGGCTGGAGTGCAGTGGCGCGATCTCGGCTCACTGCAAGCTCCGCCTCCCAGGTTCACGCCATTCTCCTGCCTCAGGCTCTGCCGTGTAGCTGGGACTACAGGTGCCTACCACCACGCCCGGCTAATTTTTGTATTTTTAATAGAGATAGGGTTTCACCGTGTTAGCAAGGATAGTCTCGATCTTCTGACCTCGTAATCCACCTGCCTTGGCCTCCCAAAGTGCTGGGATTACAGGCGTGAGCCACCGCGCCCGGCCTGAATTCTTTAACTAGCTATGATTGTCTATGTGACCTAAATAACTCATATACTGTGATGTAAAGTTAGTGTTTTACACACATATGTTTAAATCTCTAACGAGATAATGTATTTCTTATGCTCTGAAACCTAGTTTTATATCCTTCTTACTGCTCCCTTCCCACTGTGCACATTTCCTGTTCAGGACAAGGATACGATGGGGCCTCACGACAAATCTGGCCCCATGTCAGGCGCTCAAAGATTACTTGATAGGTTATTTGATGATTTCAGAAGATTCCATGAAACTTATCACCAGGTAAATCATGACATCTTATTCTCTTTGTGATGCTAACAAGGTAGGAACAAAGGCTGTGTCCTAATTAAGCTTAGCACATTGACAGCTCTCTCAAGGGAAACGAAATAGTTGCCATGAGGGTGGATAAGTAACTGGTCAGTGCTTCTCCTCTCGTATTCTACTGGCAAAACTGGCTCCATGGATGCAAAGTCCATTGAGGCATGGCCTGTCCTCTTTGCACGAGCTGAGTGTGGGACACAATAGGACACTGATGATTACAAGACAGTGTGGTAAACATTATGGTGGAGGCATGTATAAGAAACTATGGGAGTCCAGAGAAAGAGCCTGGAAATGAGGCTGGGTTAGGCCATCAGGGAAGGCTTCCTGGAAGAGGTAGTGCTTGACTTGAATTTAGACTTAGAAGAAAAGAAGGAAAAGATTTTTTCCCATCACAGCCCTAGTTAGGAAAGAGTGTTTGGGGAAATTTAGAAGGGAAACTTTTCTAAGATAAAGTTATTTTATGAAGAAGCAGCACTGGGAAATCAAGGAGATTTAATTACAACTGCCTCACGAGCAGGATTTGAAAAGGAGTGGGAGGCTCATGGAAACCTTAATTGCTGAGAAAAGTTAAGAGGAGAAATATGACAGAAGTAATGGGTCTATATGTATGTCATGTCTGATTTGTCACTTTTCTAGACAGGCACTCTGCCTCCTGCCTTCTTCTAGGTTAGAGAAAAAAGGATCCTTCAGCAGCTAAGGTGAAGATACCATCCAGGATGCAGAAATGGGACCTGCAAAGACTCCTTATTCCTTTTAGGGAAGAAAAGGTCCAACTCGGATTACCTCATTGTTCAGAGAGTAATAAGTATTTGTTCAGCAATAACAATGTGTGAGATGCCTGAAAGAGAAATCAGGCTAAATAATTTCCTCCTTCCTTTAGAAAATACAAAACAGCTTGCCTGGTTTCTCTTCCAATTTATTCTTGTGGCTTTTTATTCCTTTGGAGATCTGGGAGCATGCTTATTTTATGAAACTAGTAGACTAGCTCTTCCATACTCAGGGAGGGTGTCCTTGTGTGCATTAAGCTGGGTCTTTAAGATTAATGTAATATATGGGAAAATGTGATAAATGATGCAGCATTAGCAGCTTTTAGCTTGTCTAAGTGGCCGCATGTTGAAAGCATCTGGAAAAATTGCAAATTGCAGCATGATCAGAGCATAACTGACAGATGTCAACACAGAGAAGTGGCCAATTGAGAGGGATGGAACCAGACCCAGCCTCCTGGGTTGTGTGCACAGGGATTGCTAGAGAGATGGCAGGATTTGAGTGATGTCTTTTATAACTGTTAGAGCATAGAAGTGCTGGAAGGAACAAGTCTGTTGGTACAGACAAAAGAGAATCTATGTTACTGAGAAGAGAAAAGTTCTCATACACAAGTAAAATGATATGACTGGACCTTCTCTAATGTCCTGTCCAAATCGAACTGGGATCCCCTGACTCTCTGAAACAGGATTTAATGAGATTTTGCATAGGCTCTAATATAGACCAGGGAGCCCTTGGATACGTACATATTTTTCCACCATCCCTAAGCTTTAATAGTTTACATTTGTGTAATACTTTACAGTTTGTGGGAGCCTAATCTCCCAGACTATTGATTATCTGTTGTCAAAATAATGTTGTGTAACAAACAACTATGAAATCGCAGGGGCATACAACAATATGGATTTGTTGCTCGTAAGTCTAGAGGTTTGCTACATGACTCTGCTGATTTTGGCTAGGCTTATTCACACATTTGGGGGTTTGGGGCTGTCCATTGATCTGAGCTATCAGATGACCTGGGGGACTCAGCTCTGATCCATGTGTCTTTTATCTTTCGTGAAGCTAACCTTGGCATGTTCTCATGGTAATGAAAGAAAAGATAGAAGAGGCACAAGAAAGCAAACAAACCATGCAAGGTCTCATATAATGGCCAAAGCAAGTCACATGAATTCAGTGCCAGGGTGTCGGGAAATGTACTCCATTCCTTTTGATAGAGAAATTTCACCTGGCAAAGGGTGTAGATACAGGGAAGAGAAAATAATTAGTAAAATTATAGCAATTTACCATACAGATATTGCCTTGTTTAATCCTCATGGTATAATCCTTTACCCATGAAAATTGGTGTTATTATTCCCTCTTTCACAGATTAAAAAAAAAAAAAAAAAAGGGACACCAAAGTAATAAGAAATTGCTGGGTGTGGTGGCTTGTGCCTGTGATCCCAGCTACTTGGGTGGCTGAGGTCGGGGGACTGCCTTAGCCCAGGACAACATAGTGAGACCTTCATCTCTAAAAAATAAAAGCAAATTAGCTGGGCATGGTAATGCATGACTGTAGTCTCAGCTACTTGGGAGGCTGAGGTGGGAGTATCACTTGAGTCCAGGAGTTCAAGGCTGCAGTGAGCTATGATCACACCATTGTGCTCCAGCCCGAGTGACAGAGTGAGACTTCATGCCTAAAAAAATAAAAAAGATTTTTTTCTAAGGCCACATGGCTGGTCAGTAACATTTCAGAAAGAATAATACTAGTCTCCCTATTGCAAATGTAAGGAACTTTCCATTGTACCAAACCATACATAATTAAGAGGATAAATCCCAAGGATTATTGTTAGAAACTTTCTAAAGGCAGACTGATAAAATAGTGTGTGGCCCTTGATGTTGTATGAGTTGGAGAATACACAAACTTTTACTTAGGTTTTCTTAACCTATTTATGAAATTTCTAGTACCCCTATAAGATATAACATTTTCACATAATAATATATTAATCCAAGGAATTCACTAGTCATGTGAATTACTAGGTGTATTTGTGAGAGTAGGTGAGCTGCTGTAACTATATACTCCTAAATCTTAGTGATATAGAATAATAAAAGTTTATTTCTTATTCATATTGGCCAGAACTCAGGCACGTGGCCACATCTAACAGCAAGGGAGTCTGGAAAACACAGTTCAGCTGTGTGAAGGATATTTATAAACATTTAGCAAGATCCAAAGGAATGGACCATAGCATAGGTAAGTTTTTCAGGGAGACTAGGAGGTATATAATAGGTAAAGGAATATGGAAGAGAAGAGTCCATAGCTTAAGACTCTATCCAAAAATTTGTCTTGGCTTCTAAGACATTGCGCACAACCTACTCCCTACGTAGCAGGCAGAGTGATTATTATGAATTAGGATTTAAGAATTTGAATCTGATTATGTCACTCTACTGCTTAAAAACCTTCACTGTTTACCATAATAACGAGTGCTTAATGTGGTTACACAGTCTTCCAAAATGAATCCTGTGTGTCAATTTTATCTATTGCGCCTTTGCATTCACTCTTTTTGCTTAATTATAACAGTCTTTTTAATTTGCCTAACGTGTGAGGATCTCTCCTTACCTGTAGGCTACTAATCATGCCATTTCTTTTGTCTCTTGGATCCTCTTCTCTGAAACATTGCTTACTCTTTCTTTTTCTGACTAAGATCTCATTCTTTAGTTCTCAGCTAAATAATTACACCCTAATGTTTGGCAAAGTTAGGTCCAAAATTAAGACACCAAATTACAGATCCAGAAAACTCAGAAATCATCAAGTAGGATAAATAGCAAAATACACACATCTACATATGTAATCCAAATCACTGAAAATGGAAGACAAGGGATATTCTGAAAGATAGCTACAAGTAAAAGACACATTGCATTTAGATGAACAAAGACAACAATTACAGCAGACTTCTTACTAGAAACTGTGCAAGCCAGAAGACAGTGGAGTGGCATTCTTACAGTTGAAAGAAAAAAATTGTCAACCCAGAATTCCATATCCAGCAAAACCATTTTTCAAAAATGAGGAAAAAATACAGATCTTAGGCAAACAAAAACTGAAGAATTTATTTCCAGCAGACCTGAGCTACAAGAACTGTTAAAGGAAGTTCTTTGGGCAGACAAACATGATACCAGACAGAATCTTGAATCTACTCAAAGAAATGGAGAGCGCTGAAAATGAAGTAAATGAAGATAAATTTAAATACATTATCCAAACTTTTGCTTTGTGTTCTTTTCTTCTGCGATTTCAATTACATTCATATTAGACTTAAATTGTCACACAACTCTTGGGTGCTCTGTTCTGTTTTTGTTGTTGTTGTTGTTGTTTTGCCTACTCTTTTTTCCTTTGGGTTTCAATTTGGGTAATTTGTTGTTGTTGTTGTTAGATAGAGTCTTGCTCTGCCACCCAGGCTGGAGTGCAGAGGAATGATCATGTCTCACCACAGCCTCTACCTCCTGGGCTTCTGTCACCTCAGCCTCCCTAGTAGCAGGGACTACAGGCACACACCACTACACCCATGCTAACTTTTAAATTTTTTGTAGAGATAGAGTCTCACTATCTTGCCCAGTTTGGTCTCAAACTCCTGGGCTCAAACAATCCTCCTGCTTCAGCCTCCTAAAGTGTTGGAATTATAGGCATTAGCCACTGCTTATGGTAAATTTGGGTAATTTCTATTGGCTTATTTGAGTTTCACTTATTCTTTCCTTGTCTGTTTCAAGTCTACTGATGAGTCAATTGAAATCATTCTTTATACCTGCTGTTGTATTTTTTATTTCTATCATTCCCATTAGATTCTTTCTATAGTTTTCATCTCTCTACAGAAATTATCCATCTCATACTTGTCATCACTTTTTCATTTGGAGTATTTTAACATAATAATCATAGTTATGTTGAATTCCTCTTTAGATAGTTCTGCCATATGTCATATCTGAGTCTGGTTCTGTTGATTGTTATTCCTCTTGATGGTGTTTTTGTTTTTCTTGTTTCTTTGTATACCTTCTAATTTTGTGATGAATGCCAGACATCTTTTGTAGTTTAGTAGAGGCTGAATTAAATAGAGTCATGTGACACATACGATATTTTGGTCAATGACAAACCACATATACAACAGTGGTTCCATGAATTTATAATATTGTATTTTTACTTTGCTTTGTGCTTAAATATGTTTAGATATACAACTACTTACATTTGTATTACAATTGCTTACAGTCTTCAGTACAGTAACATGCTATACAGATTTGTAGCCTAGGAGCCATAGGCTATACCATATGGCATAGCCTGGGTATGTAGTAGGCTACATCCATGTTTCTGTAAGTACACTCTGTGATGTTTGGACAACAATGAAATTGCCTAACAACACACTTTCCAGAATGTATCCCCACTGTTAAGTAATATATGACTATAGTTGTTAGACCTGGAACTGGGCTTGCTTTTCCTTATTCTTGGCATTTAATGTGGGAGATGAGTCAATCCTCTCAAGAGTTGAACCAGTTTGGGATTTTTTTTGTTGATATGGTTACCCTCGGTATAACACAGTTTCAATATTGCTCCGTATCTTGTGTTTAGGGTGCGGGCTGGTTTGCCAGAAGGTTTTTTCCAATGTCTGCTCTATACTCAGCTTTAGGTCTTCCCTTTGCATTGTGCGCAGTGAGGGTCTCTCCCTGCTTTTGCATCTCTCTCAGTAGTAGACTACTATTATTTGTTACTAGATTCTTGTTAGGCCGGTGGTAGGGTATGGGGGAAGCATTCTGTTGTTCTAAATAAGCCTCAGTTGTAGGAAGTCCTAACCAAAGCAATCGGTCAAGAGAAAGAAATAAAAGGCTTCCAAACAGGAAAAGAAGTCAAATTATCTCTCTTTGTGACAATATGACTCTATACCTATAAAACTTCAAGACTTTACCAAAAGGTTCCTAGACCTAATAAACAACTTCAGTAAAGTTTTAGGATACAGAATCAATGTACAAAATTACTAGCATTTTTATACACCAATAACGTTCAAACTGAGAGTCAAATCAAGAATGTAATCCCATTTACAATAGCCATACACACACACAAACACACACACACACACACACACACAATAAAACACTGCTGAAAAAAATCAGAGATAATACAAACAAATGGAAAAACATTTCATGCTTATGGATTGGAAGAATTAATATTGTTAAAATGGCCACACTGCCCCAAACAATCTATATTCAATGCTATTCTTATCAAACTACTAATTATGATTTTTCACAGAATTATAAAAAAACTATTTTAAAATTCATATGGAATCACAAAAGAGCCTGAATAGCCAAAGCAATTCAAAGCAAGAAGAACAAAGCCAGAGATATCACATTAACTGACTTCAAACTGTATCATCAGGCTATAGTAACCAAAACAGCATAGCACTGGTAAAAACAGATACATAGACCAGTGGAATAGAATAGAGAACTCAGAAACAATGCCACACACTTACAACCATCTGATCTTTGACAAGGTTGGCAAAAATAACCTATGGGAAAAGGACTGCCTATTCAATAAATGGTGCTGGTATAACCAGCTAGCCATATGCAGAAGAATGAAATTGGAACCCTACGTTTCCAAGTGTGGCTTTATACATACAAAAATTAATTCAAGATGGATTAAAGATTTAAATCTAAGACTTCAAACTATAAAAATCCTAGAGGAAAACCTAGGAAATAATCTTCTGGACATTAGACTTGACAAGGAATTTATGAGTAACTCCTCAAAAGCAATTGCAAAATAAAAAAAAAGACAAATGGGATGTAATTAAACTAAACAGCTTCTGCATAGCAAAAGAAACTATGAATAGGGTAAACAGATAGTCCACATAATGGGGGAAAATATTTGCAACAATGTATCCAACAAGGGTCTAATATCCAAAATCTATAAGGAACTTAAACAATTCAACAAGCAAAAAACATATAACCTCATTAAAAGTGGGCAAAGGACATGAACAGACACTTCTCAGAAGACATACAAGCAGTCAACAAACGTGAAAAATGTTTCACATCACCAATCATCAGAGAAATGAAAATGCCAAAACCACAATGAAATATCATCCATCAGAATAACCATTATTAAAAAGTAAAAAAATAACAGATACTGGCAAGGCTGTGGAGAAAAGGGAACGCTTATATACTGTTAATGAAAATGTAAATTAGTTCAGCCACTGTGGAAACTAGTTTGAAGATTTCTCAAAGAACTTAAAACAGAACTACCATTTGACTCACCAATCCCATTGGTGGTTATATACCTAAAGGAAAATAAATCCTTCTACAAAAAATACACATGTACTTGTATGTTTAGTGCAGCACTATTCACAATAGCAAAAACATGGAATCAACCTAGGTGCCCATCAGCATTGAACTGGATAAAGAAAACGTGGTACCTATACAACATGGAATACTATGCAATCATAAAAATGAAAAAAATCGTATTATTTGCAACAACATGGATGCAGCTGGAGGCTATGCTCCTAAGCAAATTAGCAACAGGACCACAAAACCAAATATTGCATGTTCTCACTTATAAGTAGCAGCTTTACATTAGATATTCACGACATAAAGATGGCAACAAGGCTGGGCACGGTGGCTCACACCTGTAATCCCAGCACTTTGGGAGGCTGAGGCAGGCAGATTGCAAGGTCAGGAGTTCAAAAACAGCCTGGCCAATGTGGTGAAACTTCGTCTGTACTAAAAACACAAAAGTTTGCCAGGTGCGATGGTGTGTGCCTGTAGTCCCAGTTACTTGGGAGGCAGAGGCAGGAGAATTGCTTGAACCCGGGGGGCAGAGGTTGCAGTGAGCCAAGATTGTGCCACTGCACTCCAGCCTGGGCGACAGAACAAGACTCTGTCTCAAAAAAAAAAAAAAAAAAAAAAAAAAAAAAAAAAAGATGTCAAGAATGGATACTGGGAACTACTAAAAGGGAAGAAGAGGAAGGGAATAAGGGGTGAAAAACTACCTACTGGGTGCTATGCTCACTACCTGGATGACAGAAATATTCATACTCCAAACCTCAGCATCATGCAATATACTCATGTGTAACAAACCTACATATGTACCCCCTGAATCTAAAATCAAATTTGAAATTATTTTTAAAAGAAGTCTCTCGGGTATAGGCAGGCATTGTGTCTCCGAGTCTCGGGGGTAGGGCTTTCTCAGTGGTCCTCTTTTACCGTTAGCTGTAGGTCTGGGCCCGAAACATATACTTGCTTCTTCCTATAGCTGGAGAGTTTGCCCCCCACCTCTCTCCTTCTCCCAGGTGCAATGGTTTCTTTATCAGTGCCCTAAGAGTGACAGGGATTGTTGCCTTCCACCAACATTTTAAGGCTTTTGTTCTGTAGGGGAGAGATCAGGGACAAAGATCCAAGTGTGGCTTTATGCATTTACCGTGGGGGCAGCTGTTACTTTCTCCCAGGCTTGCAGCACATGGAATGCTATCTGAAGTCTCTTGTCCTGCTCCCGATCTTTTTTGTGTGTACCCAGTAAGGTCTGTGGCAAAAAGCCTGCAAGAAGGGGTAAATTCTCCTTTGTCTGGGTCCCCAGGGGTTTAATAGTCTCTTGCTAGCCTAAACTCAGCCCTTAGCAATTTGCTAAAAATTTTCATTGAATTATCCTTATCTGGGACCAATGGCGTCTGCCCCTGGTAATCAAGTGCTTGTGTTTGTCTCCCTTTGGAGATGTCCATGTTTCCTTAGATTCTGGGTTTGCTAGTATCCCTTGCAACCTCAGCTCTCTGATAGGTTCAGGAAAAGCAAATTTGTAGATTATCCAAAATTTTGAGGGGTGTAAGGGTAGAAGCAACGTTCTTTCCAGTTTATACATTCTAAGTGGGAAACAAATAATTTAAAAACATTGTTTATTTTTCCAGTTGACAAGAGTTTAGAATACTATTTCTCATGGTGTCATCTCCAGACACCATGTGTAATCAGAATGGTGAGCATATTAAAAATGTTGATTCTGAAGCCACTCTCTAGACTTACAAATCTGAAAATCCAAGGGCATTCATTTTGTGAAGTTCACCAGGTGATTCTTGTACATTTTAAAGTTTAAGAATTGTTGGATTCAAAATGAGCAGTTCGAAGGTCAGAACACGATACTCCAAAATATGGTGCTTTGGTGTGCTACATACTTAGAACTGAAAAAGATTGGAAGGGTCTCGGAAGCAAGGTCTTTGTGACCTGTCTCCCACCTGTCTTTCTTTCTGGAAGTGAGCCATAGAATTCCTCTCCCCTAAAGCAGGTCACAGTAACTAAAACTTCTCTCCCCAAAGTAAGCCACAAAACCTAAAAAGTTCACTCTGTGATCTTCCCCTTATGTGACAGATGTTCTGTCCTATGCATGGAGGAAAGAGTGTTACACAGGCCAAGAAGAATCTGGACAGGCCTTCGTGCTCCCTCTCCCAACACACTGTCTACGACTATTAGTTCATACCCCTTTGTCCAGTCACATTTTTACACAGCTATCCATTCTTCATTGAAACCAAGCATAAAAAATCAATATTTTTGCCTGGGTTGTTGGTTCTTCATTTCCTTCTTTTTTCTTTTAAGAGATAGGGTCTTTCCATGTTGCCCAGGCTGGACTCAAACTCCTGGGCTCAAGCCATCCTCCCACCTCAGCCTCCTGAGTAGCTAGGACTACAGGCAGGCACCACCATGCCCAGCTCTTAGGTCTTCATTTCTGAAGTGTCCTGTGTCACATAACATTTTGATTTTAAATACATTTGTAATGCTTGCCTCTCATTAATTTGTCCTTTATTATAGGAGCGTTGGTTGTAATCCTTGTGATGGGTGATCAAAAAGGCATTACACGTTTTTTCACCCCTACAGCAGGAAAAATGTATTAGCACTTGTAATGTACCAGTGTAGGAAGAGAATTGCTTTCCTCTATTCTTCTAGGTTCTTTGCTGGCCTACAAACTAAATGGACATAAAACAGATTAACAGGAGAAAAGCCATTTTAATAGTGTATACATGGGAGTCCCACAAAAATATGACTTAAAGAAATGGTCAGGTGATTGAGGCTTATAACGGCATGCTGAGCTACATAAAAGGATAAGGATTTGCGGCTTCTGTGGGGTGTGCATACTAGTTACGAAAGAATGAGGGGAGGAAATGCATGGCGAACAAAGATTGTCTTGTTATGAAGATAAAAGTTTCTCAGGTGATAAAAGTTATCTTGGAATAGCTCTCTTCTTGGTACAGACATCTTTACTAATAAAAATTTCCTTTATAAATGTAAATTTCCTTTACAAAAGGGCAACTTTTCAGAGCTACTCTTGTGTCTGCAATTTCCCAAAATAACCTGCTCAAAATGATATGCCAAAAAGGTCTATTTTGGGGTGGTGTATTTTGGTCTCCTGCAGTCATATTTTGGGGTGGTGTGTCTTGAGCTCCAACACCTGTCACTTCTTTTTTTTTTTTGAGATGGAGTTTTGCTCTTGTTGGCTAGGCTGGAGTGCAATGGTGTGATCTCGGCTCACTGCAACCTCTGCCTCCCAGGTCCAAGTGATTCTCCTGCCTCAGCCTCCCGAGAAGCTGGGATTAGAGGTGCCCACCACCATGCCCAGCTAATTTTTTGTACTTTTAGTAGAGATGGGGTTTCACCATGTTGGCCAGCCTGGTCTTGCACTCCTGACCTCACATGATCTGCCCGCCTCAGCCTCCCAAAGTACTGGGATTACAGGCATGAGCCACCATGGCTGGCCAACACCTGTCACTTTTTACAAAGATTATCTTATTTAAATCTCATAACAAACCTCTGGCATAGGCACATTGTTATTCTCTTTAGAGACAATGTAACTGGGTCTCAAAGATGTTAATTAACATGCCCAAGATTACACAGCCTCTATGTGGCAAGACCAGGATTTGAATACAGGTGGCCTGATTCGAAAACCTGAGACCTCTTAAAAATTGAGATATAATTCACGTAACTTTATCTTTTGAAGGGTACATTCAGTGGTTTTTAGTATATTCACAAGGTTGTGTACTCATCACCACCATCTAATTTCACATTTCATTTTCATCACCCCAAAAATAAACCCCATACCCACCAGCAGTCACTCCCTCATTCCTCCCTCTCTCCAGTCTCTGGCAACCACCAGTTTACTTTATGTCTCCATAGATTTGTCTATTCAGGACATTTCGTGTAAATACAATCATAAAATATCTACATAGTGTATCTGGCTTCTTTCACTAGCAAAGCTAGAGATCTTAGTCACTATGCTAGAAAATCAGAAATGGGAATTGTACCTACGTAGACAAAAGGATGACCACCTTTCACCTTGCTCATCCAGGAGATAGGATAACCTAAAAAACAAATACAAGAAATCCATTAAATTTAATAAAGACTTGTTGAGTACCTCCCCTGAGCAAGGCCTAGGGCTGGATACTCTTATCAGAATTACCTGTAGAGTTTGATAACAATAGATTTCTGAGTTTCATGTCTCAGAGATTCTGATTCTGTACTGGGCCCCAAGTTCTATGTCTGACAAGAAACTCCAGGTGATGCTGATATAACTGGTCAGGGACAAGCTGGCATGCACAGCTGGAGGGTAATATTTCCCAACTTTTGATGCGCATATGAATCACCAGTGGATCTTGTTAAAATTCAGAATCTAATTCATTAAGTAGGTCTGGGATGGAGCCAGAAAGTCTGCTTTTCTGATAAGCTTCTAGGTGGTGCTGATTTGCTATTCTGAGGGCCATCTCTTGAGTGGCAAGGCTGTAGGGGATGAAGGGGAAGGATAGGGAAGGCCTGGTTCCTTCTTAAGGAGCTTACTCTCAAGTGCAGAGAGACCTGAATACAGCTGACTAGGTCAAGTCGAAGTGGGCTAACTGTCCCAGTCAAGACCCGAAGATGGTATGGATGGAGACCTCTCCCCAGCTCTGTGGTTCATTCCATGTTCATAAGGAGAGATCCAGGAAAAATGGTGTATGTAGTATTTGTCACACTGTTTAGCAAGATGGGAGAATGTATTACATATTTGACACATATTTCCATTCCAACTGGTTAATATCTTCAGAAAAAAATATCAGAGCTGAAGAGGTACGCCCTGGAAAAGCAAACATCATCTGTGCTTACTCATATGTGGGAGCTAAGCTATGAGGACACAAAGGCTTAAGAATGATACATTGGACTTTGGGGACTCAGGGGAAATGGTAGGTGGTGGTGAGAGATAAAAGACTACACTTTGGGTACAGGGTACACTGCTTGAGTGATGGGTGCACCAAAATCTTAGAAATCACCACTAAAGAACTTATTCATGTGGCCAAATACCACCTGTTCCCCAAAAACCTATTGAAATAAAAAAATTGAAGATTTAAAAAAAAGAGGTAAGCCCTAATTTTCCGGAAAATTCACTGATGTGGAAAACGTCATTTCCTGATAATGCTGGGTAAATCTGTGTTTTGTAGGATGTTCCATATGTTGTCAGTGCTCATGAATTGTTTAGTTTTATTATCCTCATTAACAGGGATAATGGTTGCTTTTTAACAATCATGATCACCATCTGGAGCCTGGAAAACCATAGTTTGAGGCTCAGGTAGAAAGATGAGACTGTTCTGACTGGGTCTCAGCCCATTTCCCCACTGCCAAGCCCTGTGTGTACCCATGTGCTTGGCTGCCAGGCACGGCAAGAACCACACTGACAGATGTGGCGTTAGTTCAAGCAAAACAGAACAAAATTCAGAGAGTGCAGGGCACATTGGCTTGGCTGTTTAATCTCATTCTAATCTTAAATATTCACAAAGTAGCTTTCCTTGTGTGTTCTCCTCACAGCCCCGGTGACCCCTAACTTTGCTGTTGACATTGTGACAAGCAGACGATGTGACTAACTCACTGCTCCCCCAGTTCTTGGGGTGAATTGGGTTTAAACATCTTCTCTTTGTGCTTCACAGAGAAGTGTTGCCTTATTGGGAGGAGGTGACTAGACAACCAAGCTGCCACGTAACCATAGCAACCATGCACGCCTGCCCCTGTGAGTTTTTTAGGACTCTTCTCCAGACCTTTCCCAGACCTCTATTTTCAAGCTCTCTCAGCCTGCAAGAAAGCAGCATCTGAGACCAACTCAGCCCTAACATGCAGGGGCAGTGAGGAAGTGCAGATTGGCAGCCTTTTCCCAGAACCTAAACAGTTAGCACCGCATGGGCTAAGGGGGAGAAGCTGGAAGAACAGGGAAAGTGATGAGGACAAAGTCCATAAGGGAAGTAAAAGCTCAACTTTTGATAGACTCAAAACAGGGGAGAGTAAGATGCTTACATTCAAGAATGCACTGGACCCACTCTAAGGAAATATATCTAAAAGTTTGCTGGAGGTAGATTGGTCAGGATGGTTTTCTAGAGGAGAGTTTCTAGCAGGATTCTGGGGGCCAAAAAGAGGGCTTCAGGGGTAGGGATGGCAGGGAAGAATACTGCCAGGCAGAGTAAATGGAGTAGGGTGTTGGGGGCCTGTGGCTGGGTTTGCAAACCTGGTTCACCATCGGAAATCCAGCCAATTCCAGGGAGTGAGACAGAGAAATCAAGCTTCCCCAGCTTCTGCTTTCCCTGAACCTCCAGTCTTTCTGTCTGCTGCTCTCCAACTCATCCTTCACAGCAGCCTCTTCCTTGAATGTTGCTTCCAAAATGTCAGTGTTATTCCACCAATTGGTATCAATTTGAAAGAAACTGGGACACATGTTGACTGCGCTGATGCTTAAGACACTGTTAGGTGTCAACCAAATCAACCCCTATGGTTTCTTGACCATTTCTCTGATCCCATGTAAACATCGTGAATGTTTACAAGAAAGAATGTTGGACGATGTACGTTCTAGCTGCCCTTCACTTCACCTCCCTATCATCTCCTACAAACAGGTGTATCATTGGAGATTGAGTGGACTACTACATCTTAAGGATAAGGAATATTTCACCATAGAGGGGATGAATAGTGGTATTACTTCCTCCATCCCACTTTTTCGCAACAAGGCAGGGGTGATATTTTACATTTAAAAATAAAAATATTCTACTTGATCACTTTCAGAAGCTTTTGAGCCATTGATCTGTATTTCACAGCATCTGTCTTTGAATAGGTCTGGGTTAAGAGTTAGATCTTCTGTGGTGTCTAAAAAGAGTGAGAAATAATGACTTAAGCTCCATAGCATTTTAAGACTAGCTATTTTCTCTTTTTGACTTTTTAAAAATTGCTCTTTTAAGTAGCTCACCTACTGTATTAGTGAATTAGTGCTTCTATGACAACATATCTGAGACTTAGGGAATTTATAAAGAAGAGAAATGTTTGATGTCTGGTGGGGGTCTGGTCTCTGCTTCCAAGGTCGTGCCTTATTGCTGTGTCCTCTGGAAGCCTGTTTTCTAGCACAATGGAAAGGTGGAAGGGCCAAGAGGGCCTAGTTAGTTCCTTGCAGCCCTTTTATAACGTCACTAATCCCACCCGTGAGAGCTCCATCTTCATGATTTAATCCTCTCCTAAACCTCTTAATACCATCACAACGGAATTTAAGTTCTAACATATGAATTTTGGAGAGAGACGTACATTCAAACCACAGCACCTACCTAGCATATTTCACAGTGTTCTGTAGCCAAGTTTTAATGATTTGCTGATTGCTGCCAATCTACCACTCTAAGGGATTGGTATCATTACAAGTTTTAACTTTTCCTAAGGCTAGGTTTTCTCAATGGCAATTCAAATGAGATTGGCCATATCTATGGTCCATAGGTAAGCCAGACCTAGGCTGTGAGATTAAGACATATTGACTAGTTGTTTGGTTTATTTTAGTGGCAAAGCCGTGTTTCTCTTCAGGATTGCTGTAGCTGTCTTCTGCACTCAGGCAATGGCAGCTTTGGTCACATACTAACAGAGTCAACTGAATGTACGACTCAGACTCTGGCACACTCCACTGCATGCATAAATGAGTATTTGGTTGTGTATGTCTTAACAACATAGCTTTATGACAGGAGTAAAATCCACATTGGTAAAGTACTATACTTTTTTTATGGACTCCAAACTGCTGGACTGTTTAGGATAGAAACATGCAGTCAGATTTGTATTATTTGTTATTTGGGGGATACATACATCATATTACACCTACCTCATGTTGCATTTGGCTTTGATTGGGTAAGATCACGACCCTGTCTTCTGAAGCTGGGAGGTGACTGCGACGCTTTCTCATGGAACTCTTCTGTAATTTATTGGGTGATATTGGACACTGGACTTAGCATCTCTGGGCCCTGGTTTCCTCAGCCCTAAAATGAGGGGAGAGAAGGTAGAGGAAATTGAACTAGATGATAATTAACACCCCTTCAGGCTTTAACCTTCCGTAACACTCCTGAGCACTGGGCAAGGCTCAAGTTTTAATTATAGAAATGCCTATGAGTGCTTTTAGTCATAAGCTTTAGTACCATCCTCTGTGGCTGTGGGTAAAAGTGATCCCTTTTGTGGTAGGGGCTTTGGGCACATGTCCAGTTGCCTAATTGGAATGTGCAAGACCAAGAAGTACCCAGGACACAGAAGCTCCTTGAGAGGAGGGGTGATCTGTATCTGAAAAGATTAAGTGCAGCTATATG
Organism: Mandrillus leucophaeus; assembly: GCF_000951045.1. Lineage (NCBI taxonomy): Eukaryota > Metazoa > Chordata > Mammalia > Primates > Cercopithecidae > Mandrillus > Mandrillus leucophaeus. The sequence continues at coordinate 1,989,803 of NW_012106008.1, read as the reverse complement.
CAATGAAAAACCTAAAATGACTGTCTTAAAGCAGTGGTTCTTAAAGTGTGGTTCCCTAACCAGTGACATTAGCCTGACTTGGGAGCTCATTTAAGATATAAAATCCCAGGCCTCATAAGAATGATATAATGGATTTGGAGATTTGGGGGGAAGGGTTGGAGGGGAATGAGGGATAAAAAACCACACATTGGGTACAGTGTGCACTGCCCAGTTGATGGGTACACCAAAATCTCAGAAATCACCACTAAAGAACTTACCCATGTAACCAAAACCACCTGTTCCCCAAAAACTATTGAAATGAAATAAAATTATATTAAAAAAATAAAATATCGGGCCTCCCCACCACAACTGATGAATCAGAAATTGGAGCCCAGAAATCTGTGTTTTAAGAAGTCTTCCAAGTGATTCTGAGGCACACTCAAGTTTGAGAACCACTGTCCTTCTACTGTGGAAAAAGAGGCCTGGAAGAAGGACACCCTGGGCTGACTGAATGTTACCCGGAAACCAAACCACTCAAATCTGCTTTATCAGATTCAGGTCTGAATGACTTCAACTTTCTCCCCCAAATAAAATCCACTCTCAAAGCAAAACATTGAATAGCCATCGAGGACATTTAAGATAATTTGGTTCACCTGCTGAAAATAATTCCCAAATATGAATTCTAAAAATATTTTGAGCAACAACACATCATTGGGCTAAATGCTTCCTAAGAAGATATACCACTCACATAGATAGTCGGTTTATTTATTTGAAAATTAACCTCATTAATTCATGGTCATAGATCTTAACAATACAATAGAATTATAAGGCCATATCTTATGATATTTTTGTATCTCCCTCATAACATATCACTAATCACTGAGTAAACTTTCTGTAAATATTGAATTAAACTGATGACTGTTACAGAGACCTAGGCAAGACACAGGTTGAGCAAGATAAAAATCAAGAATCAAAATTCTGGATAACCAAATCAGTGCAGATAGCAATTGAAAATGCTTCATAATTTTAAACATTCGATTCTCAATAATAGATACATATTTTTTCAATATAGTTTTGGTTGTATTGATTTGAGCAGTGGACTGGGAGCTGAGAACCAAATTTTACCCTATCTCTGCCTCTAAAATTAGGCAAGTTACATAATTCACTTTGTATCTCATTGTCCTTTTCTTATGGGCAAGGAATGCTTACAAATACAGGAATTGGATAAAAAGAACTTAGTCCATGAATGCTTTCTTCTCCTGAGGGAATATGTATGTGGAGCCTGCCTTTAGGAGAGAAAGGGTCAGTAGCACAGTTGAGGCACACCAACTACTCGTCCCTGATTCTACACTTCTTCAGATGAAGTCACTTTCTATTAGGTCAGACATAGTTGTGCACACCCATAATCCCAGCAGTTTGGGAAGCTGAGGTGGGAGAATCACTTGAGGCCAGGAGCTCAAGACCAGCGTGGGTAACATATCAAGACCTCATCTCTATAAAATAATACTAATACTAATAATAATAACTTAAAAAGTAGAAAAGAAGAAAAGAAATTACTTTCCGTCGGTCTGTGTGAATCTGTAGGTGGGAGAATCACTGGGTGAGTCTGAGGACAGAGAATGACACAGTGAGTTTTCATTTCTAATTTAGCCAAGAAGTCTTAGTAGCTTAGAACATTGAAGTAACTTCTTTTAATTTTCACACATAGCTCTAGTTTCCAAGAGAGAACATCAATGTTTTTGACCAATTTGTAATTTCAAAGGCTGGAAAAGCCAGGCTTATATGCGCAGGCTCTGTTCTGAGGACCAGACTAGAGGATGCTTGTTTATGCCAGCAGAAAGAAAAGCCACTTCTAGATCAGATCTCTTGCTACTGACAGTCAGATCGAATCAACAGCATTGAATGAGCTCCTTCCAGGGATGGTGCAGGTACTCCAGAAGATGTGAAAGTGATGTGGCTGATACTGCAGGTTGTCTACTCAGCATTCATTCTCTTGTTTCCAATCAACAGAGCTCCTACATCACTGAGGGCAGCAATGTGCCCGCTTAAAAACTACATTTCGTAGATTCCCTTGCACCTATCTGTAGCCTTGTGACTACATTTTGGTCATTGAAATCCAAGTGCAAACTTTATACAGATCTCCAGGAAGCCTCTTTAAAGGGAGCTGACTCTGCTGAAAGTGTGCCTATTTAGCCTTTTTTTCCGTTTATCTTTCTGGCTGCCTGGAATTTGAATGTGGTGTCTGGAGCTTCAGTAGTCATCCAGGGCTGTAACTGTGAAAGCCATGCACTCAGGGTGGTGGAACAGAAGGTTAGAAGGAATCTTAGTCTCTGTATCAATCATATGTTGCCTTCTTCTTCTTCGTTTTTTTGTTTTGTTTTGTTTTGTTTTTGTAGGAGAACAACTTTTTTGTGTTTAAGTCCCGGTTATTTTGGGCATTCCATTATATGCTGCTATACCTAATCCCAGTTAATACAGGCGGTCCCTGTTCTTAGGGACCTTTGTGCCTCTGGTTACTTGTACATTCCAGGGACATGCATCCCTACCACAGAGTTTATCATTTTTCTTTTTTTTAATTATTTATTTATTTATTTTATTATTATTATTATACTTTAAGTTCTAGGGTACGTGTGCATAACGTACAGGTTTGTTACATATGTATACTTGTGCCATGTTGGTTATCATTTTTCAATCAGAGCAATGGAATATGAATCCAAAGACTGAGACAGAATGACTCAGCAGATATTGAGACTTAAGACTTCCCTATCACCAGTGAAATGATCACAGAATGTTAGAACTGGAAGGGATGTTAATGATGACTCAGTTTAGTTCCCCCCACCCTACCTGCCTCTCTATATTTCAGAAGCCCAGAGACACTAAATGAAGTGTGTCAAATGACTCAATACGTTATGGGAGAGTTCTGACATAGAATCCATGGGAAAGTATTCTTCTTCCCATCAGTGGAAGAGTCTAACCATCAGTAGAGGGGAGCAGCATAGTCTCACCCATGAGGGCTAGCGTGTTATAGAAGGTCTGTGTATCAAGCCTGGTTTCCTGGTGTGTTTTTAAACTAACTCTCAAAGTTAGTTCAGATGAAAACTCTCAAAATGTTTTTGAGCAATGATTTGTTCATGTATCTTTTATCCTCATTCTATCTCCACTGTTGAGAGGTTATTGCAGTGAGAGCTAAAATAATTTTGACTGACACACAGAAAGTTGTATGAAAGTTTTATAGGATTCATATTAAAGCAGATTTCTGGGAATCAGCTCTTTCAAATTAGTCTCCAAGTGAATGAGTATGTGGGGTAGGTTCAGATATATGCATTACCCATGGGAAAAAGGGCGGCTACAAAACAAAGCGATTTTGCAGCAATTCTATCAATGAGCCCATCCTCAGAGGGACAGGTTAGTGGAGTATTCGGAGCTTTAGGGCTAGAGGTGGTGGTAGATAAGAGATGATTATAAAGTAGGTAGAACCAAGAAAATAGAAGAGTATAGGAGGCAGGTGTGGTTTTTGTACAAGTTTCCTATAACTCAAGAGTAAGCATTGATCTTAGCATGGAGGGTCTAAATTTTATTACTATTTTGGTAATGTCTTTTTACCTAATATTAAATCCCATTCAGCTGCTGGTAAAACACAACCTGCTGAGTAGGGAGCCCACCCAACTTGAACCTATGAATGCACTCTGAACACCATGCTGTAGAAGGACCTTAATTACAGAGAACATCTACAAGTATCACTTTGTTTGCATGTGGTTAGTGATGGCCTTAAAATTCTCTGGGCTCTCAAGTGTCTCCCTGACCACCCACGGCCTAGGACCTGCTGAACCCAAGAGGTTTCTTGCTTCTGCTCCTGTTCCAGGTCTTCTCGAGTTTGGGAAGGTCTCCGATCTTTGATAGCAGGTGTCTCTGGAGTCTTCTGCTTTCTCCTTATGACACTAGAGCACTTTCCACATCTTGTCTCTTTTTTCACCATTTCTGTACTTGCTCCTCCTGAAACTCTCCTCACCCTGACCAAAAGCCAGAATGCAGAGCTCCTGATGGTAAATATGCAGTATCCCACAGTACTTCACATTTGCAAGTCTTGGGGAATCTTTTGAAGGTTTGGAGTTGAAGGGTTGTATATATATATTTTTTTCTGTTGCTGATTTATTCTGCAGAGACAGATCAAGTTCAATATCCGGTACATGTACAATGGAGAATTCAGAAAAATCATCGGGGGTTACTGGGGCTTGGAATGAAAGCTTGGACCACTGAATCAACAACTCTGCTTTAAGCATGAAGTGGAGACAGGATTACATAGATAATCTCTCTGTGTTTATCTGGATTTCAGCTGCAGAATGCAGCTAAGGAAATAGGTTTACGCTTGGTTCTTTGGGTCTAAGTGCTCTCTTTGCACATACACAGAAATTTTTAATTAGCTGCACCAGTCTCAATTGAAGTTGACCATGGATCCCAGTTTATAATTCCAAGTAAAGGGGCACAAAATAGGTTTATTATTTTATTTTACATTTAAAAACATACAGTAAAATTTACTTTTTGGGAGTGCAAAGTTCTATGTATTTTAACACATGCATAGTCTTGTAACTACTACTACAAACAGGATACAGAACAATTCCAACACCACAATTCCCTCATGCTACATGGTAGTGTGTGTGTGTGTTTGTTTTGTTTTGTTTTTTAAGACAATCTCACTCTGTTGCCCAGACTGGAGTACAGTGGTGCGATCTTGGCTCATTGCAACCTCCGCCTCCCGGGTTCAAGCAATTCTCCTGCCTTAGCCTGCCGAGTAGCTGGGGCTACAGGTGTGCACCACCATGCCTGGCTAATGTTTTGTATTTTTAGTAGAGATGAGGTTTCGCCATGTTGGCCAGGCTGGTCTCGAACACCTGACTTCAAGTAATTCACCCACCTCGGCCTCCCAAAGTTCTGGGATTACAGGCATGAGCCACCACGTTTGGCCCATGGTAGTTTCTTTTAAAAACAGTTTTATTTGAGATATACTTCACACACCAAGGCCAGGCGTGGTGGCTCAGATTGCCTGAACTCAGGAGTTTGAGACCAGCCTGGGCAACATGGTAAAAACCCTTCTCTTAAAAAAAAAAAAAAATTAGCCAGGCATAAGGGCACACGCCTGTGGTCCCAGCTACTCAGGAGGCTGAGGTGGGAGGATTACTTGAGCTCGGGAGGCTGGGGCTGCAGTGAGCGGAGATTGTGCCACTGCACCCTAGCCTGGGGGACAGAACAAGATCTTGTCTCAAAATAATAATAATAATAATTCACATACCATATAATTCACCCATTTAGAATGTGCAATTCAATAGTTTTTGGTGTATTGACAGGTATGTGCAACCATCATTACAGTCAATTTTAGGACATTTTCATCATCACAAAGAGAAACTCTTCATCCTTTAACTATCAATTACCTATCCTTTCATCCTCCCCCAGGACCTAAGAAACAAGTAATCTATTTTCTGTCTCTATAGATTTCCCTGTTCTGGACATTTCATATAAATGAAATTTTATAACAGTCTTGTAACTGGCTTCCTTCACTTAACATACTGCCTTCAAGTCTCATCTGTGTTATAGTATATATTACAGCTGCATTCCTTTTTATGATCAAATAATATTCCATTGTGTGGAGATACAGCATATTGTTACTCATTCATGAGTTAACGGACATTTGAATTGTTTCCAGCTTTGGCTATAGTGCATAGTAATGCTTTGAAGACTTGTGTACAAGTTTTTGTTTGAAGACCTATTTTTTATTCTCTTGGGTATATACCTAGGAGTAGAATTGTTGGGTAATTTGGTACTTTTATGATTAACTTTGTGAGAAACTGCCAAACTGTTTTCCACAGTGGCCACACCATTTTACATCCCCACCAGCAATGTATCAGGTTTCCAATTTCTCCACATCCTCACCAACACTTGTTATGATCTGTTTTTATTTTGTTCTTTTGCTTATAGGCATCCTAGTGGGTGTAAAGTTACATGGTAGTGTTTTGGGTTGTAAGATTCTCACAGATGGGGAAAAAATGTGGAGAGATTTTTGTACTTTTTTTTTTTTTTGCCTGCTGCTGATCCAAACAGTAAAACATAAACCTTCAGAATGACAGCTGTAAAAGGGAATGGGAAGAGAAAATACATCAAAGGGAATTGTCAAATAAGCACTGCCAGAGAAAGAGCAGAATGTTATGATAGGAAAATCATGAGTTCAACATACTTTAGATAAACACATATAATTTGTTCCCATGTGCCAGGCTCTGTGCTAGGTGCCGAGGCCCTAAAATGAGTTAAACAGAACCAAGCCTTCAAAATTCTTATTGTGTGGAGGGAGAGCAGAGAGTAGAGTTCTTTACAGTCTAGGTATCAGAAGGGGCTTCCTGGGGGTGGAGGGATGAAAAATAAAGAAATTCTCATTAGATAATAAGGGCCTGTAGCACTATATGGGAAAAACCTATGCTGAAATATTTGGGAAATATCCTCCGGATAGCCTACTTTTCTTTGGTCTTTGGGTAACAATCTTGATTAAAGTTTGGTTTCTTTGATTTCCCAGTCAGTAATTGGTGGGTACAATTCTTTCTGGAGGAAAATAAGCCATAACTAAGACCTTTGCAAATATTGCTAACTTTTGCTTATTTGCACTGATTAAAGGGGAACATATAATTCAGGATAGGACCAATCTAAACAGAGTTCATATTTTGCTTTGGAATATGTTTTTTCTCTTGCCTCCCAGATGTTGCTATGTCAGATGTTCTCAGAACTCACAGATCCAACTAAGTCATGCAGCCCTAGGAAACAGGGACTGTAGTCTCTCAGGATGATGTACTGGCCTAAGCAGAACAAGTTTCTTTTGCCACTGCTTCTTGTTCACACCTTTCCCGTGGTGAGAGATAATAATTTGAAGTTTATATTTTCTGTCTAACTTCTGCTAGACAGGAAGAATCATCCTGAAACCTTTTGATCTATTTTAGATGTGGTAAAAATACCCAGAGATTACCTTTGCTGCTCATTCCCTCCTGGTACCATAAAAACTTTTTGCCAAATTCATGGGAGGAAAATAAATTCCTTTGATGAGACTCTGTGGCTTTTTAAATAATCACAAATAACTTATTAATTCATGTCCCAAATAACAGCCTAGATATCATCACAAAATATACCCAAATATTCAGTAGACTAACTTCCCAATGACTTGTCTCTGGTAGGCCACCAATGGAGAACAGACTCTAATCCCAAATAAGAAATATACCAGTTGGTCAAAGTCAGAGCAGATTCACATAAATACAACAAAACCTGAAATTTATCTGGGCTATTTATGGGGAATTCACAACAAATTTTTATTAAATATTTCCTAAGTTGTAGAAAATAATTGTCCTTAGGTTTCTGGTTTGAATGAGTGATAATAGTAATTTGTAATTAGCACCTGAGTTATATATTGGCTTTCTATTGCCCATAACAATTATCCCAAATTAAATGACCGAAGACAACAACACACATTTATGGTCATACATGGTTTCTGGAAGTGGGTTAGCTGAGAGTTTCTGGCTAGGGAACTCTCACGAGGCCTCAGTCATTTGCAAGCTTGACTGGCACTGGAGGATCTGCTTCCAACATGGTACACTTGCGAGGCTGAAAAATGGGTGCCTCAATTCCTCTTCAGGTGGAACTCTCTCTAGGGCTGCTTATAGAGAGCGTCTCACAACATGGCAGCTAACTTCTCTCAGAACAAGTGGTCCAAGAGGGCAAGGTAAAAGCAGCAGTATCTTTTATGACCTAGTGTAGGAAGGCAGACATCATCACTTATGCCGTCTTTTGTTTGTCACACAGACCAACGCTGGTAGGATATAGGAAAGGACTATACTAGGGCATGAATACTCAGGAAAGGGGGATCACTGGGAGGCACCTTGGAGGCTGGCTACCACAAAGTTGTGAATATATAAATTGTAAATGAATCACTTAAAAAAAGAATTGGTTGAAGTACCTCTCTATTCCTGCAGTTAGCATCTGAATATGACTGTTAAAAAAATTCCAAATGAGTGAAGCCAGACTATAAAATTATTAGAGTTCTTTTAGGGAGAAAAAGATTTATGATCAGAATTGATGGATCATTATTAGTCTAGGGCTATGCAGGACCATCTGTAATTAGCTCGATTCTTCCTTCTGTTGCCATTGTGAGCATAGAGCACTGGGGTCTTTGTACCTCCCCAGATTCTCTGAAATACATAGCAGGACTTCAACAGCTATTCCATGTCATCTCTTGTGTTATATCCATGAGGCTACTCAGTTTTCTTGCCCCAGCACTGGTTTCCAACCATTTCCTTCTATAACTGGTTACGTTCCCTAATGTCATGTCACAACCATGGGTAATCCTCAGATTATGTGCAATTCCCAGACCACTGGCTGTTTTCCCACTCTTTCTGTTTAATTCAAAGAAACCATTGGAATACCAGTAGGAGAGGAGTTATCACTCAGACAAACTCAACTCGGTTCTAATTTATGTAAGTAATTAAAGCATATATATAAATAAGACATTTACAAACTTTCACACATTAACCACTGCTAGAAACAAATTCTTTAACTCTGAGGTTGAGAGCCTCAGGAAGGACACCAGTTTGGTGAATCTGAGTTTGAAAACTGGGCTGGCCTCCCAGTTCTTCCAGTTTCATGGCAGGCTTGCAAGTATGTGCCATGACTGGTAAGGTGAGCTGGGTGAGAGAGTATCTGTGTGATCCCTTCCTGTCCATCTAAACAGGTCCAGTTGTAGATATTGACTTGCCACTCCAGAAGTTTCCCCAGTCTGTCCCCTATTGTCCTGTTTCAACTCACTGCTTTTGTTCTTACGTCTCTTTATTCTCCAGCCCTGTTTTCTTTAGATGCTGGCTCCTGCTGTCCACCAGATCCCCGTGATGCAATGACTGATATAGACAGGCTTGTTGAATTCATTCTCTGGATCTGAGCAACGTTGGCTGAGCCGTGACAAAGTACTCCTATCCATCCAGTATGCTTCACAGTGGGAATCTCTCTGTCTTCATCACCACTGCCCTAGTAGCCTCAGGTGAAGGATCACACACGCTGATGATTGCATCACTGCTTCTAGGGGGAAACAGTAGTAATTTTCCCCTAGAAGCAGTAATGCATTAGTACTTCTAGGGGAAAACAAGTCAATGACCACTAGTTAAGGTCATTCTTGTAACTTTAATTCATAATTATAAGAGTCAACATTTGTTTATTTTGGTCTTTTATTCATTTCTTAAATGAGAGTTTTTAGGTGGTGAGTTTTCTTCTCTCTCATCTAACAAATGAGAAAAACAAGGCTGAGAGAAGTGAAGCCACACAGCCACCAAGGAATAGGGACAGGATTAGAATCTCAGCCTCTGAGGCCGGGCGCGGTGGCTCACGCCTGTAATCCCAGCACTTTGGGAGGCCGAGGCGGGCGGATCACAAGGTCAGGAGATCGAGACCATGGTGAAACCCCGTCTCTACTAAAAATACAAAAAATGAGCCGGGCGCGGTGGCGGGCGCCTGTAGTTCCAGCTACTCGGGAGGCTGAGGCAGGAGAATGGCGTGAACCCAGGAGGCGGAGCTTGCAGTGAGCCAGGATCACGCCACTGCACTCCAGCTTGGGCGACAGAGCGAGACTCCGTCTCAAAAAAAAAAAAAAAAAAAAAAAAGAATCTCAGCCTCTGATACTTGGTTTAAGTGGTTTTCATTATGCTACAAATGGCACAGAAAAATGTCAGAGTAGAGGATGTCACAGACCAAAACTAATGAATGGGTGATTTGATGAGAGTGCTTAATGATACATCTTTAAGAGTCATCTTTTGAGAAAAACTGGACTTTTTAAAAAAGAGACGATATGATGACTTTCACTATGAGGATGTACTAATAGTCTTTGAGCACTAGGAAATGAAGTTCAAGTTAGCAAGGTAAGTTGGGTGGAAGTTTGGTGGCAAAAGTACCAGAATTACAAGGCATTTGGACAGAAGTGTGGTTGCAGTGCTTCATACACGCACTTTGAAGCATGAATAGTGATCCAAGTACTGAAAGTGTTTTTACTTCTCAAATATTTATTTCAACCTACTGTAGGTAAGGCAGTTGCCTTGACATGTAGCTCCCTGAAGGGTCTATATTTTGCGGAATATTATAGCCTAGAGTGTGCTTTGAGGGCTACTCTAATAAATGTGTTGTGAAACTTTTTTTTTTTTTTATTTAACTTGGGGATGCTGTGGAGAACATTGTAGACCACATCATGCAGTATGCCTTTTAATGACAGAAATATTTTTTAGATCTCCGTGTGTCAAAGAGCTTCTAAGAAACTGTAAATCTTCGCACCTGGTGTTTCTCCTTCTTTGACTTTGTCTTATGGTTTGCATCTTCGTGTACTAACTTTATCCTGGCTTCATCTTACAGAATTGCTCAGTTTGTGTTTTGTCTGTGCTATGATTTGCCCACCCACGTAGGTATATTTCGTTGTTCTACATATTTCTGAAGTGACTCTGAAGCGAATGAATAAATGAATGAGCTTATAAGTTAACCTGGGGAGGCTAGGCATGGTGGCTAACGCCTGTAATCCCAGCACTTTGGGAGGCCAAGGTGGGTGGATCATCTGAGGTCAGGAGTTCGATACCAGCCTGGCCAACATGGTGCAACCTCATCTCTACTAAAAATACAAAAATTAGCCAGGCGTGGTGGCAGGCACCTGTAATTCCAGCTACTCGGGAGGCTGAAGCAGAAGAATTGCTTGAACCTGGGAGGCAGAGGTTGCAGTGAGCCGAGAACACACCACTGCACTCTAGCCTGGGCAACAAGGGTGAAACTCTGTCTTAATCACTCACTCAATCAATCAATTAACCTGGGGAGATATACTAACTTTAAAAACATCTAAAAGAAAGTTTTAGCAAACAAATGAGATTTACTCTTGCATCTTCTTATTTTTTTTAGAGACAGAGGCTCCCTCTGTTGCCCAGATTGGTTGGAGTGCAGTGGCTGATCTTGGCTCACTGCAGTCTCAACCTCGTGGGCTCAAGCGTTCCTCCCGCCTCAGGCTACTGAGTAGCTAGGACCACAGGTGTGTGCCATCACACTTGGCTAATGTTTTGATTTTTTTTTTTTTGTAGAGATGGGAACTTGTTGCCCAGTTGCCCATGGTGGTCTCGAAATCCTGGCCTCTAGCAATCCCCCCATCTTGGCCTTGCTGTTGCTTAATAACACTCTTACGTTTAGAAACAATGTGTTATCAACAAAGGAGTGAGTTCAGATAGAAAAATGAAGAGGTGCCAGCCTGGACCCTAATTTCCCATGGACTGCATTTCCAGTCAGTGGCCCAGAGAGGCCCACCCAGAAGGCTGGGATTCTGCTCCTGGAAGCCTGATGGGTCTTGACACAATGATATCTGAGAAATAGTTGAGCCCTCCTGAAAGACTGGCTAGCTGATCTTATGAGATTACTCAGTATAACTCATCTCTCATGGAGCTTTGTATCTGGAATGGAGAAGTGTGTGGGGAAGAAGAAGGAGTTCTATCAATAATTTTCTCCAGAGACAGAATAGCATAGACAGTGATTCTCAAATGTGTGGTCCAATATCATCAGCGTCACCCTGGAATGTGTTAGAAAAATAAATCCTCGGGTCCCACCCAGGACTACTGAATCAGAAACTCTGGGAGCAAGGCCCAGCAATCTGTATTTTACCAAGCCTTCCAGATGCTTCTTCCTGCTCAGGTTCCAGAGCTGCTGGGATATAGCAGTTAAGAGATGAACCCCACAGTCAGACTTCCTTTGCTAGAATCCTGGCACTGTTACTTATTTCTTTATGACTCTAGATAAGTTGCTTGATTTCTTTGTGTCTCAGTTTCCCCACCTGTAAAGTACAGATAATGATAGTACCACCTTTAGAGAGTTTTTATAAGGATTAGATTAGGGAGTACACTTAGAATAGTGCCTAGCACATAGTGAAAGTTCAATAAATTTTCGCCGTTATTATTGGCAGACATGGTGTCATGGAAGAAGGTGGGGAGTTTCTCTCCCTAGCCACCCTCTTTCCATGAGAACCCCATGAAGCTTTCTAATGCAGCCTTCTCTGAGGAGCAGGTATAGGCTGAGGTGCTGGGATAGGGCCAGAACTAATGCTCAAAGCCTTATCTGAACACGTCATATACGTTGCCCTAAAGGGAGCCTTAACTTTGGAAAAACTTTGCTCTCCTTCTTAGCATTGGTAAGACTATTTCCTGACCTACGGGGCAGAAGGTTGATTCCTTGCTGAATTTTGTGGGAGAAACCCTAAGTGTCTAAGAGAATGCAAGGTTATTATGAAATTCCCACAGACATCTCAAAATAAAAATCATTTACAATTTACTTTAAGTATTTTTAAACATTTCTTTTGTGGGGCTGGAAGTTGAGTTTTAATGATAACATACAATGGGGAGAGGGCAGAGAAAGTTGTCTGAGCTGTCTGGGGTGCTGCAGCATGATGGGCTGGCTACACTAACTGCAGCTGCTGTTTGGGGGATCCCTGGCTGGCTGGGTCCTTGGCCTTCTCTGTAGCTTACAGTGCTGTCTCCTTTGCCTTCTCCTTGGCTCCTTTAGCTGTCTCAATAAGTGTTTTGGAAGGGGCCATACTGTGCAGCTTGGCCAAGATGTATTCAAAACCCTTCCCAGTCTTGATCACGTTGGTTTTGAATTGGGTGAGACCAAATTCCTGAACAGCTCTGGAGATGGTTAAATAAGCTAAAGGAGACCCAGGCTTTCCAGTGGATTTGGATCCAGGTGCTGCTGTCAGAGTAAGTGCATGGTTCCTCCACAACCACAGCCAGATGTGGTTGATGTTCCAGGTGAGGTGGTCATGTCTGATTCTGTGGCTTCACAGTAGAGTGTTCCAGGATGGACACCGAGCGAGCGGCACTGGCAGGAAACAGTGGCTCAGCTCAGCGGGGTGTCTGCTGGTCTTGGTCAGGTTGCCAGGGCACAAGCTTCTGCTCAAGGGTCACCACCCCGTGTACTGTGTTTGCTGTAGGGATTTGTGTACCGCTGTCATTAGGCGGCAAACACTTGGTCCCATGACCTCCAGAGCACACTCTGGCCCAGGGAATACTTCACCATCATCCTGGCTGGGATGGGGTTGGCACCCACTCAGTATCAGAGTGCAGAGGGTGGGGAGTACATGGGGTCAGGCCAGGCTGGGCACCTGCCTCTGACCAGGCCCCACAGTGTGCCCGGGCACCGGCATGGTCAACTGTAATTTGTATGTTTGGAGACAGAGTCCGTAGAGAACCAAATGGCTATGTGATGTTATAACCCCTCCCAAAGTTTGGAGGTCACTGTTGCAACTTTTAAATGGACTATTTTCCCCAGAGTTGCTATAGACACATGCATCAGCACAGCCTCAGAACCCAGTTTCCAGTCGAGATAGTTGACATGGTGATTCCCCTTCTTCCAAGGTTTGAAACTGTCCCAGGATGAAACACAGCTTGACTGAATTAAATTGCTGTCAATAAGATTTTTAAGAAACCCACCAAATCAACTGGGGTTTTACTTTTGGCAGCCCCCACAGCCAAACTGACTCATCCATATGGCTGATCCATTAAATAATGCACAAGTAGTTGATGACATGACCAGAAAAAGTGATTTATCTGGGGAAAAATGTTTGGAATTGGAAAGGGCTGGGATTTAAGCTCAGGAGCTCACGGGTCCAGTCTAGGCCTTAATAGCCTCAGGGTTCAGGCAGCCACTTTCCTTGCTTTTAGCAGGGTCATTGACTAGAAGGATAGGATAGAGCTGGAGCAGGCTGGGTCAAGGTCTTTCCAGTCAATGTGTATCTTTGGACCCATGCAGGCACGTAGGCTACAGTGTGCAAAGTGGTGTTCTGAAGATCAACCCAAGAGCCTTGCATCTCCCTCTCTTTATCTTGCTCCAGGTCTGAGAATCTTTTGAGGCCAAAGAAAATGAATTCTAAAGCTCAGACTTAGATCCAGGAGTCAGTGTGAAAGCATGTGCCATGGAGATGCAGCCCAGCATTCCAGGAATGTGTTCTCTGAGGACCAAGTGCTTTTCTTATCTCAGTATGTTTTCCTCCTATCCCACCTCTCCCACCTGGCCATCTCTCCTCATTGAATCTCCCAGTGAATTCTCCTGTTGTTTTGACAAGAGCTGGAAAGTGGGTGTGGGGGATGGTGAAGTGGAAGACTGGAAATACCACATCATCCTGTGGTAGAACTGCTGCTGAGATCCAGAAGGGAGCGCAGCCAGAATGAGATGTTAGCTTGAGGCTTGGAAACAGCAGCGTGGGATGATTTGCCCTGGAACTGAGGGGCTTCTCTTGCTCCTTTTCCTGATCCTTGGAATCCTCTAGGACTCTGAAAATAAAGGATTTATTTCAGGGGACAGAACTGGTATCTTTCCAAAAGAAAGGCAAGCTGATGGCAAGAGGCTGAAGCCTCCAGTTGTGGCATAATTTACGATGGGGGCTTATCAGCCTGAAGGAAGCAGTTTGGGGACGGCCTGTTTGGGTCTCTCCCCACAGGAATGCTCTGCTCAATCCTCCTGCTACTTGAAAAATGAAGTGTGGTAGAGTAGTGGGGAGACCTCGTAATGCTTGGATGATCACACAGATTTGGATGTGGAGCCTGGTTTCAGAGCATAAGAATGGACCCAGGCAATACCACTTAGGGAGTGGAGATAAATAATGGCAATTCACATAAGAAGGTCAAACATCTGACTTCAAATAACATGATTTTTTTCTCCAGCTGAATTGTCTAGAGTTGAATGAGGGTCAGATTTGCATTCACGCATCTTTCCTTAGCTCAGCTCATAACTTTCTATGTTTTCTCCCGAGGGGGTATTAAAAACAGAGCTGCTTCACATGAATGTAATGGTTCCCATTCAGAACCCTGTCACGACTTTGTCTTTTCTCTATCATCTTGAAGGGAAAATTATGTTCCATAGTTTCAAGGTCAACTGTGAGCTATTTGGGCTTGGAAATGAAATGAGACCCTTGGAAAGGTTGTCCCTCTCTTCATTCATATTTTGCTGATGTTTAATAAAACTCAGTTCTTCTCCAGCCCGGGGTTGGAGGTCAGGCAGCCATAAACAGGCAACCATAAACCTGTCCAGAAAATTTCATTAGGTAGAATTATTTTTTCTTTTTTTTCCTGCTATAAAAGGAAGTGTGTGTGTGTGTGTGTGTGTGTGTGTGTGTGTGTGTATGTGTAGTTTTATTTTTATTTTTGGTTTCGTTGTTTTGTTTTTAAATTGTTTGCTTTTGCTTTGTGTTTTGTTTCTGTGGCTTTTTAGAGCTGGTCTTATAGCCTGAAGGAGCGCCTGGAAATGAATGTATAAACAGCAGTGGCCTCTCCGCCTGGTCCCCCACCCTGCTCCTTTAACTTTCATGCTCAGAAGCTGGAGTACCCAACTCCCCAGGGGGCAGACTTAGTCTTGCCCTCAGCATTGGGGTTGATTTTATTCCTGGCTGAGGGAATGTCAGGGGGCTAAGGTCAGGAGTGGGATGACTTGCTACTATCTGGTCATGTTCTGATCTGGTGCCCTCCATCCCAAGTCAGACCCTGGTCATAATGATCTGTCTTCAGCCCTCTTCCTGTTTGTCCTCTCTGCAGCACTGGCCCTGTTGACCGTCACCTGCTCCTCCCTTGGTTTCCAGGCAACCACTTATTTCCTGGTTCTCCTCCCACCTCTTCTCAAGTCTTCCCAGCCTCCTTGGCAGGCTGTCCTCTGCTCTCCCTAAAATGTTGACATTCCCTAGGGCTTTATCATTTGTCATCTTCTCTGGACAATCTTCCTTACACCTGTGACCCTAATCACCAAGTCTAGGATACTGGCTTCCAACCATTGCTACTGAACTGCAGATATAAGTTTCCAGACTTTCTGGTCATAACAACTGGTATGCTCTTTAGTAGCTGCAACTTAATGCATTTCAACATGAACTCGTTAACTTCTCTCTTGTCTTAGTCCCTTTGAGCATCTATGACAAATTATCATAGGCTGGATAGCTTATAAACAATAGAAATTTATTTCTTACTTTTCTGGAGGCTGGGAGGTCTTAGATCAAAGTGCTGGGAAATTTGGTGTCTGGTGAGACTTGCTTCCTGGTGTATAAATGACTGTCTTCTCACTGTGTCCTCATGTGGCAGAAAGGGCAAAGATGCTCTCCCGGGTGGCTTTTTTTTTTTTTCTTTTTTCTTTTTTAATAAGGGCACTAATTCCATTCATGAAGGCTCTGCCCCCTGACCTAATCACCTTTCAAAGGCCCCACCTTCTAATACCATCACACTGGGGGTTAGGGTATCAACATATGAATTTTAGGGGGACACAAATATTCAGCACCTCTCAAGGTAGATCTTCTTGTAGTTTTGATTTTGATTGGTAGACTACCACCCATCCAGTCCCTCAGGTCAAAATCCCAGGGTTATCCTAAACAATTTATTTTTCCTCATTCCTTGTGTTCAACTAATCATTATATTCTGATGTTTTTACTTCAGAAAATTTTCTTGAATCTTACCTCCCCTATCCATTTTCACTGCTACTACTTTGGTCCAAACCCCTATTCTCCTTCACCTACAAAAATACAATATTATGATTCTTAAACAAGCATAAGCTCAACAAATAATAAATGAATGAATGACCTGTCTGGTACCAGACAGACTATTGTGAGGGTTAAATGAGGTACTTTATAGAATGCACACTCAGTAAAATGATTGGTACATAGTGGGGGCATAATAAATGAGTTATTATACATTATATATAGGAAATATTTGAAAGTATGGACTTTGGACCTAGGCAACCTGAGTTCAAGTCCAAATTCCACCATGTACGTTTATTATGTATATGATCTCCATGCCTCCATTTGCTCATCTGTAAAATGGGGATGAATATAATAAGGCTGTTGCGAAGATTAAATGACTTATTTAAGTAAAGCACTTAGAACAGTGCCTGGAATATAGAGCATGCCCAATATGTTAACCGTCACTATTATTATTGTTATTAGTTTCCTGTTTCCTATCTTTTATAAGTAAACATGTCAGCTTTATTAGAGGAAGAAAGTTGAGTTCTTATGTATGACACCCTAAAATTACATAGAGAAAAAATCGTTACCCAGTTTTCCCCAAGTAAAAGTCATATCTATCAGTTATGAATTTCATAAATGCTGAATCACAGTCTTTTTGCATAGTACAGTGTTTATAATAGCCCTTTTGGGTGACCAGCCATCCTGGTTTGCCTGAGATGATGGCGGGGGAGGGCAGGGGGGTTCAGTTTTCTGGGATGGTGGACTTTCAATGCTAAAACTAGAACAGTGTTGGACAAACTAGGATAGTTGGTCATCCTGTTTTTTATGCTTAATATGGCTCCTCTTCTGAAGTTCATCTTCCAAACATAATTCCCCAAGCATATTTCAAAGATGAAACAAAATATGCGAATTAAGGTGAGGGACTTGAATGGAAGGTTGGGGACATAACCTAGGAGTCCTCATGTACCATCTTCAGTTCTTATCCATCAATGTGTCCACTTTAATGGGATTTCTGGGACAGATGAAGGATTTTTCTTATGGGTGAAAAGAAGAACTAATTTCTGGCATTGTTTGGAAACACTGCAGGTCTCTTCAGCATAGTGTCTGCTCTGAGCAGCCAGCTAAAGTCCTGTTTCTCATCCCTCAGGTCTTCTCCTCTTCAGATGGACTGCAGGGACCCACGAGGCCCCAGTGGCAGCCAATCAACTCCGAGCACAGCCACTGCATAGAGGGTTCAGTGAAGTGAGTGGGGCTGTTACCCCCCACGAAGCAGTGAGTGGCTTTCTGCTGTTCCACTCTGGAGGCCTCACCTCCTGTGTTTTTAAACTCCAGTTTCTGTCTTTCCCTGTTGGCACCAAACTTATCTTAATAAAATATAAATCAAATCACATTATTTCCCCCATGAAATCTGTTGACGCCTGTGGCTAGTGGGATCAGTGCCAAATCCTCAGCTTACTCTGTAAGATCTTTCACACTCTGGCTCCCAGCAACTCTCCAGCACTTCTCTTGGCACTCCTCGGGTGACCTCTACTTTAGTAACCCAGGACTCACCACTGTTCCTCAAAGCTCACTATGACTTTTCATTAACTCAAGCTTCTGCATGTGCTATTTTCTCTGCCTTGCAAACCCTTTCACTTGCTAGGCAAATTCCCACTTGTTCCCGTATAAAAGATGATCTCCTCTGTGAAGGTAATCCTTGGCTCCCCTCTGGGTAATTATAGAGCTTTGTTCAGACCTTAAAGAAGTTACTGCTTTGTATGAGAACACATTTGCACATCCAACCTCCCTGGAGGCTTTGTGCATCCTGAGGGACTGGACCACTGGTGTATTCTTCTTGGAATTCATTGTGTCTGGCACAGGTCTGTTGAATGATGGAATAACAGCAGCAACAAACCCACAACCACGACAACAACAGTTAACCTTGACTGTGAGCATTTACACTGTGCTGAATGCTTTGTTAAATGCTTTACAAGCCTCAGCTCAGTCCTTTAAGGAAAGTGACACTGCTACCCCCATTTTATGATGAATGTAAGTGCTAATTTGGTCAGGAACTGGAATTCATCTTTGTTCTGCTTAGGGAACAAAAGTTTATGAGGTTTACACATATCACCAATAGAGTGTTTTTAAAAAACTTTAAAATACTTGAGTATAACCTTTCTTAATCCATTCTAACATGTTAGAGGCTCTTGCTCTCATACACAAAGAGCCAATGTGCCAATCATAAATTCAATCTAACTGCTAAAGCAATCTCCAAAAAAAGAAAACCTGTTTAAGATGTTTCCTTAACCCAATGTCACTTTTAGCTTGTATCTGAAACTTATAAAAGTGTTTCCTTGGAAAATATCCTTAGTGAAGGTGTTTAATGGAGCCACCTTGGCCTTGCCCTGGTTAATATGAATCAGGCTGAAGAGCCATTGACAGCTATGCCTCCTACTCATTTCCCAAGCAATATCCATGC
>NW_012106008.1:1966585-1967500 GCF_000951045.1 Mandrillus leucophaeus | reverse complement strand
TTCTGTTTTTCCTCTGGAAACCTTGCACACCACTTTGATTCACTTTGTTAATGGGAAAGTGGGAAGTACTCTCTACTTTTTTTTTTTTTTTTTTTTGAGATGGAGTCTCACTCTGTCACCCAGGCTGGAGTGCAGTGGTGTGATCTCAGCTCACTGCAACCTCCACCTCCTGAGATCAAGTGATTCTCTTGCCTCAGCCTCCCAAGTAGCCAGGATTGCAGATGTGCACCACCATGCCCAGCTAATTTTTGTATTTTTAGTAGAGATGGGATTTCACCATGTTGGCCAGGTTGGTCTTGAACTCCTGACCTCAAGCGATCCACCTGCCTCAGCCTCCCAAAGTGCTGGGATTACAGGCATGAGCCACTATGCCCGACCCTGTCTACGAATCTTTAGCTGGTGATATATTTCTACCAGAGAAACATTTTTTTTTTTTACAGAACTCACTTCATGTGGGAGCCATGCGTCCAAGAGAGCCATCATTTTGGGTGAAGGGCACATCCAGGCATGTGCCAGCATTACCCTACAAGATATTTGGTTATCAACTAAATGTCTACATTGCATGTCCGCAACCATCCATGGAAACTTACTATTTTTTGTCCAACTCACTGTGTTTGCCACATTCCAACTAAAATTCATAGCCAGGCTTACCAAAAATACCGTTTAATCACATTTTATAGACAAAACTTCATGGTGTTCGGGTCCACATATAAAAATTAAAATGTCTTCTTGTGTTAAAAAATGGAACAATCTATGATCCAAATTTTGAAGATATTTAGAAAAATTGCCTTATCCAGACTAATGGTCCTCAACCTTGACCACATTAGACTCACCTGGGGATTTAAAAAAAATACATTGATGCCTGGGCTCCACCCCAGAGATTCTGATAGAATTGGTCTGGAGTGGGCCCAGAGC